>NC_091930.1:26326526-26571526 GCF_041260155.1 Ptychodera flava
ATTAAAGCTCGTGCCCGTGTGCAGTGATATGTTCGTCGGTAACGCTGTGAATGAAACATGCACACAGCGGCCCACACACTCTTTTCTTACTATCGTGGTATTTGTACGTGCGTGGTACGTCCGTGATCGTATTTGAGTGCATAAGTTACCGCAGGCTACCACTACCATAACTCGCGGTTACTTGAAAAGCCGAGGGTAGCCTAAACTGAATTTTCCTGTAAACGTCTTAATTTTTCTTAAAGTACATCACAGCAACTGGACTGCGAGTCTCCTCTTTGAAAATACATTCGCATTTACTCAATAAAAATATATAGGTGAGTGACAAGGTTTTGAGAGGGTGTGCAACGTGCAACGTAGAAGAAGCTGCCCTAAGGCACCGTGTAATTTGTCTACTGTTTGCAAGCTGGTTTATCGCGATTCTTTGGGCACGCGACATGTTTTGTTTCCTTGTTTGAAAGGGTATCTCTAGAAGTGCGAGTTTAGCAGCTTCAGATAGCTTTCAGGTTTTTGTATTTTGTGCTGTTCGTAAAATGTGACTACGCTACATCATGAGACACAAACAATCGCAACAACACCAATTCAAAGAAAAGTCAAATTGGACTCCACGAACAGCAAAAACTACAAAAACCTGAAAGCTATCTGAAGCTGCTTAACTCTCACTTCTAGAGATACCCTTTCAAACAAGGAAACAAAACATGTCGCGTGCCCAATGTACTATGTATTTCTTTCTTGGCACTCGCCATATGTTATAGTTGTTTTTTAGCCTATCGATGAATTAAATTCATATGGTTTTCACATAGAGGCCGTGATATACAGTTTTACTCGATTATTTATACGTGCTACTCCTTAAAAATTGATGTCATTTTGTTTCCAGTTTCACCTATAATAGTCTCTAAGAAAACTAGTTTTGAGGCAAGCATAGGTGACGCTGTGCCTATGCCTTGCAAGGTACATGGATTTCCGACACCCTCGATATCCTGGTTTGACGTCAGTGACTCCCTCATCCCAGGGAATGAAGAATGGAGAAGGCGACGGAAGGCAAGAATATGATCACAAGCACTCTGACCGTCATTGTCGCTAATGAGTCATACTACGTGAAATACACATGTAAAGCAACGAACAGAATACAACCTGATGATGAAGAAATAATGGAAGTAATAAAACCGCGCAAGTTGGGTGGTAGGTTTATTTATATGAATGTGTGCGATGATTTGATTTCTACAAAGAGTGCATGATTATAATTATGTTTGTGATATAAAGAAGGCGAAGCTCCAAATTTGAAAGCAAACCTCATTGTTCAAAATTATTCAATGACGAGAGCTTGGAAGTTATGATCGAAAGCTTTTAGCTTATAAAATCATCCTAAGAGCTTTTACAATGAGCCATAACAAGTGGTACATCACAGGAGAAGTGTAAAAAAGTCAACAGTCCAAATACCTGTCTCGTACGCGCATTATACCTGAATTTGAACTTCATAGCAAATGTAGCTTCTATACTTGTTACGAACTGGATTCAAACCTTACTGTTCTCTAGTACTGAATGACGAGGGTGCAAAAGCTGCAATAGTAAACCCAACGTTAAAGACATGCAAGTTTCAACGACCGCATTATAACGAAATTATGCTTCTTTCTTTCTCTGCACCTGTCAAGAGAGGACTTTAATGAATGTCACACTTTCCATTGAGTGTGTGACGCGTAGACATTTCTACCGATGTATGTTGAGTAAGGAAGAATTTGACCTATTGAAAATATTGGTCAGCTATTGCTGGTGGATTATTTACATGGAGTAGTTTCTTTCCTTGACAACCCGATTTGTTATTTCAATGTTCACAGGTTCAAATTCAATAATTATCGTTAGCGCTGTCAGCATCGCATCTGTAGTTGTTGGCGTTATCGTTGTTGCAATTATATGTATCTACAGGCGTACAGTCAAGAAGCGAAACGTCGGGACAAGTGGGTAAATCGATATCTCTTCCTAAGCTTGCGAGATCATCCAAAGCTAAGAATGACATCGCCTTTGTATAAAAAGAAATCCCAGCTAATAATAACTTGTGTGATGGTTTCAACTGCATGAGTAGTAGAGTTTTACATTACGATTACGTCATCAAAATAAACTACTCATTTCAATACTAAAAACATTTATTTGCTATGAAACTATAATGCAATTGAATATTAAACATGCATTGTTTTTGACCAACTTTAATTGACAAGGCGTTTTCCCTAATCGTTACCTAACACTTCAGTTGGTGGTATTTCCCAGAAGAGTGGATGATGCAGATCAAGCTGAACTAGCTCCGAACCATGGAAACGACAGACAGGAACCAGACGGTGGATCTCAAGGAATCGAGTAAGCCCGTACGGTGGTAAGATAGTCATTTCTTTAAAATAGTTTTTTTTTTCAAATAGAGTTAAACAAGTTTTGTGAAATTCTTAAAAATAAGGGCAAATGTGATAAAAATTTGTCTTTTTTAGTTTCAGAATCAACGGTGATTTCAACAAAGACTTTGACTGAAGAAGAGAAAGTGTCATCAAATACAAACCCGTCTTCAGTGAGTTCCGATGGTAACCAAGGAAACAAGAAAGAGGGAGACCTTCATCCAAATCCTAGTCCATTGTATGCTGGGCTACAAAAAGAATAGAACGCTCCACAAGCAGGAGAGTTAGCTAAGGGAACTCGGTCCAATGGCAGTGCAGACGGGAGAGACCAATCTACATCGCAAGACATCGCTGGATCATCAATAAAACAGAACCGCACGTCAAAGTACGTAATGTTCCATATTCGATCAAGAAATTAAATTGGCCTGTTGGTATTTGGTATGATTTGGCATATTTACTGTCTGGTATGTCTGAATTTAATTTCCAAAATAATACTCTTTCTGTCATATTTACTATCAAATACTTTTGTTAAAATATCATGTGACGATCGCCAAGTGATTTATGTCTATATAAAATGTAAATTTCTTATACA
Source organism: Ptychodera flava (assembly GCF_041260155.1). Classification (NCBI taxonomy): domain Eukaryota; kingdom Metazoa; phylum Hemichordata; class Enteropneusta; family Ptychoderidae; genus Ptychodera; species Ptychodera flava. Next base: position 26,329,494 of record NC_091930.1, read on the forward strand.
TCAGAGTCGAACGAGTTATTATTTCTGACTTAAGCTTCAATTAATGTTTTTCTGAAATCATGATCTACTTCAAAATGTATATTTTTACCAACAATGTAATTATTGTTTGTTTGTTTGCTTAAAAGGATCAGTGCTCAAAGGGAGACGTGACCTATGCGGAATTTGATCCGACTGGGAGTGGTGCCCTGGAAAAAAGAAGTCATACAAGTGTCCTGAGACAGAGAAACTGAATATGCATCGATACAAAACAAGCCATCGAGTCAATAGGAATGTTAAAAACACTTTCACATTCGTCGACTTAACTTATCACCTGAAGCTCGGGCAGAGCTTGAATAACCTATCTTCTATGTAGAATGCATAATGTCGTGTAATATTTTGAGTATTACCAAGAAAAGGGGCTAGGCCCATGTATTTCAAGTTTCGAGTTAACTTTAAATGTTTCTTTTGAAGTTAATATTTTACATACGCGACATCTTTATTTTCGTTTGATTGGCTATAAATTCGAGTAGCATTTGTGTTGTTCATCATGCAGACAATGATAGCGTTTGAAACCAGCGTGATATTTGCATTTGATAGTAATATCCTAAAGTGTATACTTGTAAATGTACCTTTTATCAATAGTACCATTTTGGCAACTAACCAAAATCAGAAATTACTAGTTGATTTCTTTCAAGACTTGTTAGTGACTTGATAAGGTCCTAGGCCTAATATATTGAAAACATGATAAACATTAATTCTTTAAAAAAAATCTTGTAATCATTTTAGCCAGAAAACTTAAATTGAGAAATCAGAAGCAATATTACTCTTGCTTTCTGCATGAAATATTCTTTACGATGTCTGACTGAATCATTGATAAAAATCACAACTTAATTATTATTCATTAATTTTTATAATTAAAGAAAGATTGATCAAAGCGAGGAAAATGAGAGGTTTAATAATTTTTAAGTGCCACATATGTTCCCATTATTTCACTATCAGTCGAACAATTGTTTTTCAGTAAATTTAACTGATATACAACTTTTGATTCATTTTTAACAAATTTATAGTAGAAAAAAAATGAGACGAGTGTGCATGCACTCAGCGTTTACTCGGAAGGACAGGCAGCGGAAGAGTTCAGCAAACTCATGATATACAGACGAAGGTAAAATTGCGTCTCTCGACAAAAACAAAGGCAGGTCACAATGCCCGTAAAAAATATGGTAGCAAAAATATTGTTATCGTGTTGTGGGAGACGACATAGAATGGTTTGCGTTATCATTTTAGGCCTTTTTCATAGTTACCGCAGACAGAAAAATGTTGTCTTTGTAAACTTCTTCAGTAAATTTAACGTTTTCTCTTAAAACTCTACTTGGAGATATGCAGAAAAAATGATAAAGATGTAATTAGAATACACCGAGTTTGCTCCTGTGTATTATTTATTTCGTTTTATGTTTTACGTCTCTGCCACGGATAAGTCCCATGTAATTAAATTTCCCAACACTAAGTATGTATTAATCCAACTAATGCCACAGACAAGCACGCAGTCCCAGTAAACGTTCACATTGTCGTGCGATTCTGTACGTGGTTAAACGGCTTTACACTAAGCCTACCACGCAAAACACCATTCATTAAAATTGTCGGTATTTTTACATTTGTAGCTTTCTGTACCCGTATACTTTAAAAACTCATTTTTGCATGTTTACTTTATTTTTTGGATATTATTTTTTTGTGCTTGTTATTTCCTTTCATCTGTGTTCAGTGGTGAGACATAACAGAAACCTTATGTATCAGTGGAGGTAGTAATATTTTAGGTAGGCAATGGAAAGAAGTGCTAGCTATCGGGTGGAAAATAGTTGTTCTTTCAATCGGCTTGCAGAATGAAGACATAGTGTTTTCGGTTGGTTTCCGAAAGGGAAAACGATTTGGCAAAGAAACAATATGATATGTTTTATTGCGCCGTGAGTAGACTTAAAGACTTTATATTGAATTAAGGGAAGCGGATAAGTTTCTGACGGAGAGCTTGCGGAGAGGAATACAATTTGATTGGAGGGGAAAGTTTTCAAATCGTTGCAGGAGACAGCAAGTAACAAGATTTTACATTTAAAAAGAGCTGATCACGAAAATTGTGTATTGACGTGTGAATACACATATCACTATAATTTGAAAAGTTAGAATCTGCTGTTAAGCTGCCCTTTCTCTTCCTGGTTTCTCCTTTTTGACAATTTCTGATTAATTGATTACCATATCAAAACCCTTTCACGACAATATCAACTTGGTTTTCCCAGGACTAATATCAACACCCTGCGTTGTCTTGCACACAAATTGTAGAATTTACGTTGAGAATGCAATGAACACACCAATAGTTTACAACTGAAAACAACCTTGAAAAGAATGAATTTCAATTGTAATATCCACCATGTGTCTGAAATTTATTCTGTATGTGAAAAAATATTTGTTCGAAAAACTAAAATTTGTAATGTGACTGTCAATGGATTAGGTCACTTGCATATAAAACCCCTGATCAAAAATGTCGTCTGTCCATGTTATATCTGAGAGTGATTACTTAAGTTTTTCTTTGGAGTTTTTTTTTACACACGAGCCGTATATCTTTATGTGGAAATTCAACGTACTGAAGACGTTCATGAAAACCATCGATTGTGGCCGACAACCATGCAAACTCTTTCATTTCACTTAGAGTTGAGAGTATTTTTTCACGTTGTTTTACCACACTTAATCAGCGCAGATTTAAACCAATGCGTGTCGACCGAGAAATGTATAGGTCAACTAATTGTGTCCCCACAGTTAAATGCAGGAGACTTGCTATGTGTGTCACAAAGGGTTAACGTTGTCGTTTTACGGCAAAGCATGGGGAAAAATCACATTTGGAACTTCACATTGTTATATGGCGTTTAAGGAAACAACAATACTTTTACTGTCAACATTTCGCAGCGTCGACAACTGAACTAAATTGTGACAATAGGCAGGGTGCGGTGTACACCAACGCAGAGTTTATAAATATAATCCATTTGGGCTCTACACAAAGTGACAATAAAGTATCAACGAATGACCTAAGAAACCTTTTTGAAATTTCAATGATACAAACGTTTAGCTGCAGAGTAAGAACTCGCCATGGGTCAAATAATGTCCACATTTACATCAGGGGTAACCCTTTTAGTTTGAAGAGGTCTTAAAGGTAGGGGAATCGATCCCAGGGATTGAGTCTGTTCTTGTATGTAAGAGGATTATGAAGGTGTCATAGCCTTTTGTTTTCCATTGGAATTGTAATCTAGCGAGTACATTTCCTGGCAAGACAATCTGACGCTTGAACCATGCCTTTAAAGGGTTTTTATCAATATGATAGCAAGTGTGAGATTGTAAAATCTGTCTTCGGTTATCTCTTTTAACTGTCCGATATTGTCACAGGTCTTCGAAGTTCAGTAAAAATTCTAATAAGAAATAACTCCTCCCCTTAATTGACGTATGCTTATATTTATTAGATACATGTGCCTAAAAATATAACTGTATTGGAGGCAGCTTGCTATTTATATTTAAATCTTGTTTCGCACACCTTGTAATGTTCCAATCGAACGTTACACCCATTTCAGAAGAATAATATTCTTGCACTGTTGCGGTGTCATTGTATGGATGTTACAGACTGTGCTGAGAGACGATTTGTCAATGGGATGGTTATAGTAATACTCGCCAGCCAATCTCAAAGTTGTTATCCTTTCTGGTGTCACCGACATGGAGATGTTTTCTTTTATTTCCTAATGTATGTATTAGATTAAGTTGGTCCACAATAAACGCCCTAAACAGCCAATATCTATGATGAAATCATTTTTTTATATCTAAATCAATAAACCGAATATTATTATATATTGAGATATTTGCAGGCAGCAATAAGATGTAAAGGGAGTTCTTTACTTCTTTCAGATGGTAAAAATTGATACGACTAGAACTGTTTCAATGTTTCTATGGATTTAGCAATTATAGTTTGAAGTAGTATCTTTGTCTTCCTGCAACAAAATGAAAGTATGCTGACAAAGGGAAATTCGGACCCAACAGCGTTTTATTTGTATAACCCTTAATGCCGTTGAGAGGACTCTAATACACACACACACACACAAAAGAACTACTTTAAAAAAACACATAAAAACTGGAACGCGGAAATGTCCTTGAAAAAAAAAACATACATCTATTTACGTTAGAGGGATCAGCTTTAACTCCTGTCAGAGGGTCAGCGTGTCTGACGAGGGTAGCCAATTGAATTCATCACCGAAACACTGCTTACGGGGTCATGGTCCCCCTGAGGGGTTGTTTGTTATAAAAGTGAAACGAACGAAACCTTTAGCGGACCGCTGAGGGCAGTGCACTGATAGCACAAAATTCATATTTCTTTTATGATAATAGTCCCTTCTCCCGTACAATAAGCTCAATCCACCGCACCTCTATTGCTCTAACAGTACAAATTACTTCGAATTCACCGCATTTTCCTTTGCAAATACCGGTTTAAAAGCGTTGGTTGAATTCCAACAATATTTTACTCTGTTACTTTGAAGATATTTGTGAGAGTGGAAGGTGTACACTTTTACATAAATTGTATACACACGTACTTGATTATCAATGAGTCTAGTAAGAAGGTAGTATATAGTTTTAAATGCGGAATCAGTTGCTTTTGGTCACCTAATTGTTACACATTAAAGGCAGCCAGTCCGATTAATGTCCTCTGTACACAATATTTTGTTACATACATGATAGTCAGAGTAACCTATTTTGGCGAAATACTTCCACATTTTTAATAGTAGTGCTGAATTATTTACGCTAAATGCTGAGAGCATTGTCTTCCGGTTAATATTCGCGTTATGTGCGTTCACGATACGTGATGAGGCATTGCAGGGCAAAGGGTCAGACTCAGTAAAAGACCCCTGAAGCGCCACATAACAAGGATAAAATGCCAATGTGTCCCTTTTGATTAGACTGCAAATGAAGTTTTAATATGAGAGAATGTCAATAAATGTCACAGGCAGACAGCAACGTAGAAATGTGGACAATAACACGGTTTAAGAATAAAAATACCACAACGTGAGGCATTGGCTATCGACGAGCAGATACGTTTACCTAATAGCAGTATTCATATTAATATTGGTATAAAGCAAACCGTGGGTCAACTCACCAGACCAGTGACAAGGATTCCTCTTCTGCTAAGGTTGGGGCCGAGTAGACAATGAGTAAGACTTGGTCAAGTTTGATGAAATACTGTGTCTGCAGAGGTGAAAGGCTTGATCAAGTAAGACCGGAACTATAAATTTGCCAAATGGCTGATTATTTATGGGGGAAAAAAAAGAAAGAATTACCTGCGAATGCGCAAGGGGCGATGTTCATAAAACGGTTCCCTTTCGAACAAACCAGTACACTAAAATATTCACCTTCCTTTAAGATGTTTACTTGCACTCGAATCGACACCTTGTAAAATAATGTCATACTCATTGAACAGTCAACATTATTTGTGCGCATGTTTTCATTTTTTCGTAATTTGATTAAGATGTTCCTCTGTCGCAATGAACATTGAAAACACTGTTGATTCCATACTGACACTACATATATTTCACGCCCCCTGATTTGTCTTATCATTGCTCATGAGACACCTTAAACCACAAGATGTCAAGAAACGGCCTAAAATGAGATTAGCAAAGTATTCATAAAGATTCAAGTATCTGAATACTGTAAAGTTTAATTCTAAGCTCTATTTTTTCATTTATGTGGTTGGGATGATTTTATTTCCAGGTGGTATTAATATTTGATAAAATATGTTTTGGTGGTGACAGTTTTAAACCAACTCGAATCGTTGTTTGACAAGATAGATGTTGATAATGTGTTGCTTTTCTGATATACAAGGATTACATCGCTTAATAACAGGACACGTAACACCATGTGGGTCAACTCCATTTCAGTAAATATGTGGAAACTAATATCAGCAAGAAATTTAACTCGTTGATAAACATTTTCAAAAGGTTCCAAACTCTACAAGATCTTCAAAAAGATTACAATTAAAGTGATTTAAAACTGTATGAAGAATATGGCTAGTATGATCAAGTCGTTGTATAAGAAGAATATCACCTAAAGCCACCGTAAAGATCAGCCAGCTGTTTGCGGTCGCCGGGACAAGTTCACATACCCGTGGAAAGGTGACTGTCAAGTAAAAGATGTCGCATACAAGACCACGGTATCAAAGGAGTCAACAAGGAGAAGGTCTAAATCGGCCTCATTATAACACGCTCAATATAAGCTTCGCTAACCACATGTGATCGTTCCGTAGCAAAAACTATGAGAACAGCATTGTAAAAGTTTATGTGGCTCCTTAAAGATAAGGTCCATGAATGGTCATGGTAAAATATTGTCAAAGCATCGAGTTAATCTAATATAAGGAAGTGATATAATCTTTTATATCAGCAATGCTACACATAATCATGCTGACAAATCTACGCTGTTAAACAAACGCTAGCTCTGAGTTTGGTTCTACTTTCAACCTGCAATCCCATTGTAAAGTAGATTAAACGCTGTCGATATACCTAAACAGTTTGAGAGGTCCAGTCTGGCATGGATTTAGGTTCACTGAAAACCACCTCTACACTCGCCAAGCTATTCTTAGGAAGTCTTCAAATTAAAATGAATGAGTATACTTTTCTATACATGTAAAAAGTCTACTTCGGGCACCTTGCAGTGATTAAAGTAAGTTGAACAATGTTACACGACTCACCTAGCAACGTGTGAGACTCGTCTCGTCTGTCGGTTGCGGCCTGAATATCCATTACTTGACAGTCTGAGGAATGATTTTTATGGTTTTCATAGTGTGAAATGTGGAAGTTTGACAAAGTTATCACTGAAACTACTTAGTTAATAATGAAATCAAGCAAGCAAACGCAAAGCAAGCAAAAAAACTGTACGTGATGACGTGGCCAAACCTCGCAAGCTATTTCGTAGAGTTTTGTACATATAGCCTGACAAATCGGTTTAAAGAATCTAAGACTGGAAGGTATTTATATGTGAGTACTGCTTTTTTGAAGAGTGATCTTAATATGCGTCAATGAAGATGACTTATTATGTAGCATAGGTAGTGTGTAAAAGTAGAAATCTTGTTCATTTATCACTGATACTACATATTTGATAAATTCGTGGTTCATATCAGAAGAGGGGGGACTTAACCACGCAAACGAGGACTTTGCCCCCGATGATTTCTTACAGAAAGAAACAATAACTAAAGTATTGATTTGTCCAACTCTGTAAAATCTATATCTAGCAGAGATTTGGGTCAATATAAGCAATCTGTTTTCATTTGAAGTTGGTCCTTATCGAATTGAACCTATTTTACTTGAATCTTGTGTGAGATAAAGTGGCAAGTTTGTCTACCTAGAACCGAAACTTAATATGATAAACGAATGACATTGAGGGAAAACACCGACAGAGGTTTTCGAACTGTTCGATTGCATTGTTAATATTTTTGATCTCCCAAAATGACATTCTGAACTCTACGCAGTCCTTTATCGATTAGTCTCCATTCCCGACTATTGGTGAAGATATTTTCCTGTTAGAATTAATCAAGTTTTAAAATCATAATATTATATAGGGCTCAGCCCTTGGTGTCGCGCCAGGGGTTAAGATTGGCAATGTTATTTGTATTGATTCATGATAAACTGTAATTGTTACTTCATAAACGTTTATATGACAACTATGCCCAGTTTCCCTCTGATGAAAGCAGTTCACGTACTTACACGACGTCAAACCCTGCAGCAGGGCAGGTATAGATTTTCTGTAGCGTGTAAAAATTTTGGACAAAATTGGCAATTTTTACAATGATAACAGCCTATGGCGTTAAACAAGGGACGTATTATGCAATAATTATCATTGCAATGGTAACCGCACTGCCCACCTTCCACTTGCAAGCTGAAAACTATAGCGTTCCGTCTAAAAACTTGCAATTTTTGAATCTAATTATTGACACAGGGGGCGCTCTTCTATAATTCAATCCCAGCATTCTTAGCGTATGCCCCCGTTCATATGCACGACAGTTTTCTCCGTTTATCTATATCAACGATACTTTGTATCAGCGACAAGGTGTATAATAACATTTATTGGCTAATAAAAGAGGTATATTTTATAAAAGGCATGTTATATCATAGTAATTTGTTTCGTATTTGTTTATTTACGAGTACTCAAAAAAAAAACATGGCGGCGCCCATCATGAGAAAGAAGGGTACACTTCCGGTTACTCGCATAGTATATTATGAATAAGCGCATGCGTAGTCAGTAAGCCGCTGGCGCGACTATTAACCTATTAAGTAGCTTGTGACCATTATCTTGTATACAGGGGTCCCTTTAAAAATAACTTGCCTTAGGTGATGACAATTTCTATCAAATATTAATTAGTGAATATCATCAATTTCGCCCATATTTGTCGTTTAAACATTCTAACATAGCAGCAGGCCCAGTGAACTACTTATTCTGCAATTATTACTAAAAAAAATCGTGCATGCAGCATGTTCAGCTTGTGTGGCTTTGTGAAGGTACATTTAGTTAATGACACTTCATATGGTGCAATATTCGAAAGTGAAGTACGTTGTTTATTAGGATTATCCACGACCGATGTCATCAAGGAGGGCTCAGGATTTACATCTCGTGATAGAAACAGTCACTAACGTTAAGGTTTGGAATTGATGACCACCGCTATGATACTTTCGAATGCTAACGGTGAAGACGCGCTTTCAATGTTTTGACGCTTTACACACATCCCGGAGTGCGACTGACTAGGTCATGAAAAACCCTTGCTGTTGTCACGTAAAGGCATTGCTGTTAGGCCATCTTTGAAGGCAAGTAATTTAAGGATAACTCATGCCAGTCATTACAAGTACAAGTACCTCACTAGTCAGTATTCATGTTCCTGTATCATTGAAGACAGCCCTGCTTTAACCGCCTACTAAAAGTCAGGCACCTAACACTAATGATTGAAGAAATGGAAATCTACACGCAATATCAATTTGCTTTTTTTCAGGCCAGAGAACTTGCAAAAGGCAATTGCAACCGCGCCCATTATCTCCATAAAAACAGCTTCAATGCGGAGATATTACCATAGCAGCGAGACAATAATCGTTCGTTTTCATTATAACTTCATTCTTAATTCCATAGGTGGACATCAAAAATCGTCTTATTCTCTTGGATTCATCTGCAACATTCGATTGATCATCACATATCAATCAGTTAGTTACACCAACGGTTTTGAACTAAAGCAATTGCACTTCCCTGCTTCAAACCCTACAAGCAGAACCGAATCCATTATGTCACCGTCAAAGCTGCAATAGCTGTCAATTGCGTGGTGTTTACTTAGGACTAAAGAGTAAGTGATGAGTATTAAAGCAACGAAACATTTTACTGATAGTATCAATTATTGAAATATTCATTGGTTATACGATTATATCTAATAATCCCAGACTCAAAAAGGACAAGGATGAAGGCATTCATTTGCCCTACGCTTTGATAAAACAATGACGTCATGATAAACCGTACATTATAATCGGTGGTCGTACTGTTAGTCTTCTTCAATATTACCTGACCTGGGCGAAATGCTCGATTATCACATGAACTGGCCCGTATCTCCACCTGTGTGTGACGTACACCAGCACAGATAAGAAATCCATATTATCCCTGTTGTACGTCATCAACTAGTACCCTTCATACATGCACGTCGCGACCCTTGTGTGCACAGACCGATCTGACGTGATCAATGACGTGCTCTCATGACATTTTCACGGAAAGGTTACGCACTAACTTTTTACATGGAAACATAGAAGGCATGTCCAACGAAATTTCGAGTCGCTAAATCAAAGCTTTAGTTATTTCCAAGAATCGAATGGGGGGTACCGTCGATCGTTTTAATGGCTCAGTAACGTCGCGGCTGCAATTAAGTAATACGGCTCAATGCGGACGTTGTATCTGGCGATAAATCCGAAAGCTACACTTTAAGCTACGTACATGTAAGTTAAAGTGAATAAATACACCGTACGATTTCGGGAAATCGACATAGAAGGCACAAACATCAAATCATTTGACGAACACACGATAATTGTCGACCGGAATCGAACGGCAGCGTAGAATTCTCGCTCGGAATCAAACCTGCAGCGTAAGGCTGTAGTGAAGACATAAGCTGTCGAGCTGTAGCTACTCTGCAGCGCAGCGCTGTGGATGCACTGTGTGATCGAAAGTTGACTCGGACAACATAACAGAGTTTCCGTCAAGTAACAAAATTACGATGTATCTTCGGGCGAGATATTTGTCACTGCAAACATCAAAGTCCGTAAAACGTAAACATCGACGACCGAGATCATGATTGACGAGTTCACACCGGCGGTGACAGCAGCGTTGTGCAACAAGCATTGCAACTTGACATACAATCTGTGTACCATCGGACGGAATCTTTCGAGCTTGTCAAGGTCGTTAGCTTGTGATACTTTAAAGGCTACGGCATCTCTAAGAATGAGAATTACTGTTTCGATCGTGTCATTGCATTTACTTCATAAATCTATTTGTAAATATTCTAAATAACTCTGAATACTCTGGCTATCCGTCGCTAGCGCGGTGAAAGCTATGTACACCGATAACCGACTTGCCTTGGCATCGGTACAGCGCCAGGCAATGATTGATACGTTCACGTGATCGAAACCTATTAAGTTTAATTACCATGTGGATAATTGTTTGCTCGATCATGTTTCTCACATTAAGGATTTGGGTATCATTTTTGATTCCAAACTCCCTTTTGTTCATCATACTGACTCTATTGTAGGTAAAGCCAATCGCATAATTGGTCTCATTGAACGCAATTTTAATTTGATCACTCAAGTTGCCGTCCTTCGACATCTGTTTGTTACTATGGTGCGTCCAATTTTAGAATATTACAGTAATTTTAAATTCAATCTCGGATAGTCAGGCAAACCGTATTGAGTCAATTCTGAAACGTTTCCTTAGATATTTTCATCATAAACAGGGATGTCACAGTGACATTTCATCTTGGTGCAATTGTGACTATAACTTGCTCTGTAATCTTTTAAAAAATTCAACCTTTGTTCTTACGCAGGAAACTATTTGATTGTATGTTTGTGCGTAAATGCCTTTTATCTTCAGTCTTATGACTCTACAGATTGTACAGGTTTTTATGATCTATGCGTACCTAGATACTCTGCTAGACATAGACCTCTATTACACATTCCTTATTGTAGAGTTGATGTTACAAAAAATGCCTGATTGGACGTACGTTACGACATTTTAATGACGTTATTGATAAGGTTTACAATGTAGATTTTTTTGAAGAATCTCATTCAACTTTTAAAGACCCAGTATTTGTAACTTTTAACAATTTTTAACAATTTTTTGCATATTTTCATATTTTAACAATTTTTTTTCATATTTTTGATTAAAATGACATCCTCAGTATGTGAAAGTAGACCATAATTAATACTGAATCGCATGGTTTGCATGCCCAGCCCGCCTCACGATTAACAGTAAAAGGAGTGAAAAATGACTTCTTGTCCGGACCAGAAGTCAGGCTTTGTTGACACACGAAACGAAACGTAATCACACCACCGCGCATGCTCAACCACATCTACGCTGTGGCGTCCATAGAAACTTACGCTCTTCGAAAAGGTCTGGTCCATCGAAACTGGAGACTCAGCTAAAAACGCGCGAAAGTTGGGTGAAATACCGGAAAGATATAAATATGTAAGTGTTCACAGATTGTTCCGACTATAATGAGCTGTGCAAACAAACGTCTTGAACAGCTAAACTAACGATGGAGGCAGTCGATTGTGAGCTTCATGCACTGCATTGCACGTTGTGACCGACGGTACGGAGATCAAGTTTGGTGAATGAATTGAGAGAGAAAAACATATATGAATAAAAATTCAACACTTCACCATTGTAATCATTGAACTAGTCGTTTCTTCCATTATGGAGTATAATGAAAATTTCGTTGAAAATAAATGACGGGACTGATTCTGCTCCGTCTACTCAAACGAAGTTTTGTGTACGGCCAGGCTACGCTGCAGGCAACACAGCCTATCAGTATCAACTTCGCATATCGTTGCCGTAATTGATAACGCTCAGAAAGGAAAAATTATATCTTGAATGCAGTAAAAAAGTCATACGTATTAAATTTAAAACTATATCCAAAAAATATCAAACGTAACGGGTATTTATCCTTACAAGGACTACAGTAGTACAATTATCGGCTAGCTGCGATGCGATGGAGCTCCAGGCATGGTAGAAGTTCGAACACAAGAGAGATCCCGGCCTCACTGCAAAGTCGTCCCCTGCACACTCGGCCCGACGGCAAACTTACCTCTTAGTTTGATTCTGTTGTTTATATATTTTTGTATAAAATTCATGATACATATATCATGTATGTCTTGACTTTCACAACTGTATAATTTGCTTAGAACTCTGATTTGGCTGTAATCTACACACATCGGAGGGAGCGAAGGCAGGCCCCAAATTTGCATGGACAATGCCCGGGACAATGATACACGCAGCTCGATGAGAAAGTCATTCACGATAAACCTAAATGAAGTGATCGATACAAAACTTTTAAACATCACTGGTTCTGAAAATTTATGATCAGTGGTTCTGACCTACGGATTTTACACTGCGGCGTTGTTTTTTTTTGTGTTTGGCCGGATGCTAGTCCTGTAAGGCTGTACTGAATGGAGGTAGTAGACTGTACAAGTGCAGCGGGGTCGGGCCGAGATGGTGTGGGGCCTGCAGCAAGGTAAAGTTGACAGCGTCCATTGCAGAATGCCCGCATGCTATCCTTTCTCGTTTGGGAGGAAATTTACCGCTGTATTCAAAATGCCTTTTTACCAATATAAAAGCTCAAAAATTGATGCATCAAAAGCCAAGAGTCTGTAAATTTCTTAGCAGTAGCTCCATTGTTTTTTCTAAATTTTCGCTGAGATACAGCCGTGCGTATACTGGTCCCGATCGTTCTGACTCAGGCGTTCACAGCTGTTTAGGGAGCCGTCATTATTTACGACCTGGGGGTCGGAGTAATTACATTAGAAACTCCGAAATTTTGAGTCACACCCCAGCCAACCATGATGACTTTGCATGCTTTGAGTAACCCCCTCTCTAACAGAAAGTTTGGCTTACCTGAGCCCATGTAACAATATGTAGATATAAAAGCTCACCTAATAACCAGTCTCCGACCATATAGTATTGTTCAATTTGGATGGGTAGCATGTCATTATGGCGTGGTTAAATGTCAAAATGATTTTGAACACAAGTCAATTAAAATATACATTTCCATCATAATATAAAGGATGAATTCACAATAGTTCAGTTTTGTCCTAGATCCTGTGCACTTATAGTGATATCTGTCGAGAACATTTCTCCATGACCCAGCCTCTCCTTTCACCTCTGGTAACGACTGTTAGAAAACTACTGTGTGACATCATCACCACTGTCGATCCTCATCTTTACTGTCGCCATTGAGTACATGAACAACGATATCATTCTCATCGTCACTATCTTCTCTTTCATAATAAGTATTGCTAGTAGTAGCAGCTACTTGTAGTTTTTTGCCTTGCTTCATCTAGTTGATATTTATGTGTTCTGTTAAAGTATTATTATCTTTTTATTTAATATCTATCAGAGTAAAATATACATTATCAATTAATCATTATGTCATTGAGGACAGAGTAAGACGAAGAATAAACATTTTGAGCACCCCCTTATTAGCTTTCAATTTTTGAATGACCCCCAGGTCGTAAATACTGACGGTTCCCATACTTGCTGCCAAAGGCCATCGCGTTCACTGCATTCGACAGCGTACCACACATTGCCAAACTATGTTGCTTCGATTCGATTTCGCAATCACCTTGCCGCTAAAGCACAATCAGCTGAAATTTATTACTTCAAGTTACTCAATTTTGATAGCTATTTGCCTAGAGAAGTAAACCAAGTGTATACTGCAGGTGCAGCCAACGAACAATGCAGTTTTAAAAAGGTCCTTACTGTGATAAGATACATTGTGCATGACAAATAATGTGAACTGACTAAATTTAAGTAAAGAGGGTAATTAATTAGCTGTTCATAATTTGCCCTCCCACAGAAAATTTTTCGACTTACTCTCCCACTCTCAAACTTCATTTTTACCCACTCCCCACTTATTTTTGCCTGTTTCCCCTTCCCACTGTGAATTTTTGAAGCTCCCTCGCCCTGTGGCGAAAAAAAAATTGCCAATTCCCCTCAAAAATTTTTTCGCCAAGCCCTGTCCCCAGGACAATCAACCGATATCCGCCCTGCCCTACAAAACAAACTAAAATTTGCTCCCCTACCACCTAAAAACATGTCCCCTGCCCAAGCAAAATTAAAATTTCCCCTGCCCTCAAAAATTGCTCCTGGAATAGCTTTTTCGATGAATAGCTCCGTTGGCTGCACCTGATACTATGTCGTCTTGATTTTACATCGGTACCCGGAGTTCTGAGTGACCAACTGCAGGGTGCGCATCGGTGCACTGCCGACTGCAGTTTGAATAATCCGTATATAACGCACACTGTACCAGAATAGAATGTCAGCCTCCTCTGCCAAAGTTCTGTATCCTCTGAAACACAGTAGCAGTACGTATTTGAACAGACAAGAACAAAATAAAACCATTCGCAGGTCATTCAGCCGGCGACCGACTATGGGCGAATACCCAGGCAGTGTGGCGTGGCATGACAAGGCCCCAGGAATGTTGCAGGCTCGATGATGTCATCAGTATCGGCGTTCTAGGTCACGTGCACAGCCTACAAGTTGTCAACAAACCCGCGCGGCAATCCACTCGATCGGGCAATATTAGCGTTTGTGTGTCACTACAGGAGCACAAATTTGGCTTATTTCTTTACTGAACAACATTTCACAATGGATGTAAGAGAATAAAATGTAATTTCGAACATAAAAAAGGTTAAAGTTACAAATACTGGGGCTTTAAAAGACACGTTAATTTGTTTTGAGTATTGTTTGGTGTTTAGGGTACTTTTTGTTTGTTTAAATTTTAGTGTATTTTATCCTTTTCTTTATTTTCTTGTCTGTAAGTGGCTGCCTGATGGCGCTGTTGATCAGCAATTAAAAAAAAACATAGAAAGAGAAATGTCTGATTGGTTGAGATATCATTCGGTGTATCAAAATTTAAACTTGATCGGATTTATGAATAAAAGTATACCTGTAAACATTTGCACATGTCCTGAGTGATGGGCCGCTTTACTCATTAAATGAAAGTAATCCACGTTAATAAAACACAAAATATCGACAAAAATCAGGCAATTTGTTACAATAATTTGATCCATCCACATCAAAAGATAATTGGAAGGCTGTTCATGTAATATGAATATAATCCCATGGAATTTTTCTTAATGACGTCATCTCTGACTATCTATGACTGACTGACATGAAAATATGTCTTCACATTTGAAGTCAATTCATCGTTATTTGGCCTCACCTCGTTAACACGCTTAAAGGTAAAAAATGTAACTGCACATCGATATCAGTCGAACCGCTTCCATATCCTTTCGTGCCACCCCAAAACACATTTTCAGCGATACAATTGTTGATGCCAGCTTGGATCTATTGACCTGTTGAAGTTCCAGCAACACACCTTTTTGTCCTCCAACAAAAAGTTTAGGTTCGCTTGCATCAACGTTGCACAGTGAAGAGTGTGAGGCACCTTCGTTGTTGTTTCAGTGATAGTTGATCCGTTTTCGTCTAAGATATCCATATAAGGCTCATCTAAAAATATGTAAAACTGAAATTGATTCCGTGTCAATAATATATTGAGGAAACGTCTACATGCGGAAAACTGTCATATTATATGAATTATTGACAATCGCGGATAATTCGCCTTCTTTTATTAATTTAAGTAATTTTAAACATTATGTGCAAATATGTTAAAACATTAATTGAACCCACATTGGACATTTATAATGATGTGATCTTCACAACTTAGTTCAGCCCATCTCCATGCCGGTACAGTGAAGTGTTCTGGTTGGCATTAAATAATGCTCCACTGTCATCTTTGTACAGAGTTGTGGTCCACTTGTTTACGTTTCCGCTTGTTCGTGAACTTTTACTCGTTGTCTTTGTACCAAAACTAGGTTCCAGGGGGCGCTATCATCAAGTTCAGCTGTTTCAGGTGAGGTTGCCGCTGTCGCCAGTCATAACAGTAAAGTTAGTATGGATGAGGCATATTGGCCTATTTGCCGTGGGCGGTCATAGGAAATGAGATTGATCCATCTTCGAGACAAACATTTCCCAAAAGTTAAAGCTGAAAAACCAACTGACATTTATCTGTTATGATATCAATCTGACGCTGTAGGTATATCGTGAAATAGTAATTTTCTTTGCACCAATTTGGAAGATTATGTCATATCTGTAACTGTATTGCCCCGACTGACATGTAATGAGCTTGTCGCGTTGTGACTCCTACGTTCAGGCTTTGAAACGATCATCCGCCTTTCGTTAACTGCTGACCGAAGCAACAACTTTCTTTTAAGAACACAAACAGACATACAAACAGACAGAGAGACAGACGCACGCACATACACACATCTCCGACATTAGCCACACCATAACATCTGAATTTCACTCACAAATCATATAAACGTCTGCCCTAGCCTTTCTGAGTAACAAGGTAGATCTAAACCTGTGCATTCATATAAATCATTTTCACTCCTCAGTTGCGTTCAGGATACGAAGATCGTATTCAAACACGCCCCTTCCCCTACAATGTCATGCAAATTAGGATTGCCCGATGTTCTCCCTGAGGTCAGGAGTCTGTCCGGAGGTTCCCCCTTATAACATGCAGCAAGCGTTCGTTCTTCCACGTAACTACAATTCAGTTGAGTGTTATCACCGTGTATCACACATGTATCACTTGGCGTAACAAAGATTATGCACTTGAATCCTGGTGGTATACCAATATTTAGTGTACTTGTAAAACGAGGAGAAATACTATTTATTCCGATAGCCGAGACAATCATTTAAAGACTAGCTATCTATTTTATACACATTCTTATCCGATATCGAGCATAAACAATTATGTTGAATTCATTCAATTCCAATTCAATATAAGTTTATTTAACATGTAGTAAGTGTGCTCATATCGCATCGGTCGAACATTTGGTCAATACACTCAAAATATATTCATAGCATGAATGTAAAGTACGTTAAATTTCATAGAAATTGGATTGCAACATTTGATGACTATGTAAAAGTATAGTAAACATAGGTTTCGATTGTTTGCCCTAACAGTCAATCTGGATGCTTTATATTTTTAGTTCATGAATATCACAAACAGCTCACCTTTAAAGCAAAAAAATCCCAAAAACATACATATAACAGACTTACAGTCAGTGAAAACTCATCCGTTTTTAAACTTTATTCTTCATCAGTAATGTATGCAATTACGTCACAACAATTAACAATACAAACTTCTAGATGTATTCACGATTAAATAGGGTAACTCCTCATCTTTATTGCAATGAAGAAAACATTGATTACCTATCTCTTTTTCAAATCTGGCACTGGTCACCTTATTAAGCTGTAATTTATCTCTCCGAGATAAATTGATTTATTTTCTGCCAAGTATAGTTATAAAAAAATAATTTTCTATGTCATTGGTCACATTTTATATACAGTACTCGTCCTTGTCAGGTAAATGACATGAAATTGCTCTACAACCAAATCTAGACTTTTAAGCGGTGTGAAACTGACTAGGACTGGATTATTGTCTTTTCAAATGCATCGATTGTACACTGATAAAAATGACCGTCAGTAACAATGGCTGTACCACAAATAATGGTTAGGAATTTCACAGCTGCTTCTCATAGATGGTCTTATTTGAAACTGTCGAGAAAACTACATTATTGAAATAATATCCTCTAAGATTTATAAGTTGGTTAAATGGACTAACATTGCATTTGTCACGGCTTGTCATTTAACTTTATTGATGATTTAATGATTTCAAAATGCATTCTCAGCTCTCTAGTGATTAACCTTGATGAGATAAATGGTCGGCAATACATTCGCAGATATGTGGCAATTTGGGTTAACCATTCGTAGTTTGGGTTATTTTATTTGAAAAAGAAAAGTTCATCACTGGGATAAAAAGAAACAGAAAAACATTAGAGTGAATCTGTCCGACATCATTCAGGCTGTCAATATCTTTGTTGATAGAATACTTGCATCTAAATGTGATTGATTATATTGTATTCACAATGAGAAACTTATATCTAGATTGAAAATAATATGAAGTGAAAAAATAATCGAGTTGTTAATTGATCTGATCCAACGTTATACTTGATTTCATGTTGTGTCTCTCTCAGACATACATGTTTATGGATTGTTTTATATAATATATGTTATAAAGTCAACGCTCACTTGTAATAGAAGAAATCGGAAACAATATAGATATATCAAATTATATCCAATCGTTCGACGTTTCTAGAATTAGGACTCTCATTTTATGTTGATACGTGATAACATAATTTTGCGGATTTTTATCACTTTTATATGTTTCTCTATTTCGATTTTAAGAGGTCAGACCAATCTCTGTGCGAATGCTCAACTTGTGCATCTTGAATTGATTCAATGTAGGTTTGACTCAGTGAATCGAAGAAAGATGGTGTTACTCTCAACCTTTGAGAAGGACTAGTTAAAACCGTAAAACTACCACGAGCTGTGCATATCCACAAACGACAAACGGTTACCAAGGTAACCAGCATGCTCCGCATCCTCTAGGAAAAGAAGACTTGGTCCGAAGTGAGGACAATGTGTGACCTTTGTTTCAGAGGCAAACATACGTTTGCAAACAATACTCTTCAAGATTAAAAAGCGCCCTCCTTTTGACAGTACGGATACAGGATGCTGTCGAGTCGTAAAGTGTGCATTTCACGCCATCTAGCGGTCGCTTCCTACAATCAGGCAGATGTACGTAATACGTGTCAGATTATACATTAACCTGCCTTAAAAAAACAACAAAACAAAACAAAAACAAAACAGAAGTAACCGAGCACGATATTCTCGTGAGTACATCAACAATACTACTAATCTTTGCGGTGGTATCGAGAGGTGGCTATAATCCAGTCCTTGCATTTTGGAGATAATAGTCGTGAAAATGGTGTATCCCCTTATTTTGGTGGTGACATTAACCGTGATGCACTTACCAGGTAGGTTGCTTATTTTGTCATACAGTTGCCGGTTGCTGGTTTTCACCCTTCACATCGTAAAACCATATAATGTTTTAACGGGAAAATTCAGTAAATAGCAATAATAACGTGATAGACTTTATTAAACTCGTTGAGTAGATTATGAAGGCTTAACCTTAACAAATACATCTATGGGTGTGTTTTTTCCTTTTACATCGAAATACAAGGTCGGTCGGTTTCTACAAATTTTCGATCACAGAAACTCCCCGTAAAGGGATCATAAATGGCGTCAAGGATAATGAAAGCGGCTTCTTGCTCTTTACCCCAAGGTTCAATGTTTGTCAGGGCATTTGCGCTATTCGAACGAGACGCCATGTTACTTTGCACTAAAGCAAGTATCAACTTACTACACAAACTACTTGACGTCATGGTAGAGAGCGTGGGCGGCGTGTGACCTGGGTAGTAACTACAACACAAAGTTAAGTGACGAGGAGAACACGAATAGTAAACTTAAAAGGGCATTTGCTTGATTTCAGTATCGAATGACACGGGATGTGAAACATAAGTTAAACCATAGACCTAATGGGTCTATGAAAAAACTAAAACGATGTTAGATTGCTGTTGTTATAGTAAATCATGTACAGAATAATACATTTTTTTGCATTTTATGGTGAGCAAATTAATACACCTAAATCTTTGTCGATGTTTAAGATTTTTAGGACATTTTCTTGCCATTCCCTCTTTTTAAATATTGTCATGATCACACGTTGAACTCGAAAACATCGCACTCAGACGTGCGACTAAACAAACACAAACAACAATAACAGAAAGTCGGTCTTGGTCAACAATTGCCATGGAAACCATAAAATCCATGTCAAGAACATGGCGTTCATCTTTACAATTTTGGGTTTGTACAAGACACAAGACTGTACATTTCCTCAAACATGTAGCCTATCAGCCAAACATTTTTGTTTAGACGAAGCCCAGGTTGAAACAAGGAACTAACAGAGATTGATAGTAAACTGTGTAGGATATTTTCTCGCAGAACCGTTATCACTCTGATTTCAGTTAAAATGAGGGGGATTTAGAGCCAAAACGACATTCAAATCTCGAGATTTTCAAAGTTTTTACAATTGCCTTGACAAATTAATTTGATCGTGATATTTTAATCATAAGGTACTTTTAAAGTTTGTATATAATAAGTTTGAGTTTTTGAGAAAAAACATTTTAATGACTGCAAAGTATATGCACACAAAAACTGTATTTTCCTTTGATAGTTATGGCTTTAAGCGAAACATACACCTTGCTAGTAATAACTTTTGCATGTGTACCCAATTATGTAATTTGATATTGCCACAGGTCACCTATAAAAGATGTTTACCGGCAAGTAAGTTCTGGCGATGACATGGTCTATACACAGCGTTTTCATTTATTACCTTAGGTATTAGCTGCATTATTGCGGTAACGCCAAATGACACTGGTGATATATGGTGATAGCACTCAATTGAATTGTAGTTACGTGGGGGAACGAATGGTTGCTGCATGGTATAAGGGGGAGCCTCCTAATCACGTCCGCCTGACCTTAGGGAGAACGTCACAAAATCCTGAATTGTATGAAGTTGTAGGGGACGAGGACATGTTTGAATACAATCTTCGTATCCGGAACGCAACTAAGGAGTCAAGTGATTTGTATGAATGCACAGATTTGGATCTACCTGGGAACTCTGAGACAGCATACGTATTTGTGATTGGTGAGTATATCAGTATTTTGAAAGTATATACGTCGCATAACGTTGATAAGTCGTGCAAAATGCACTTTACGAATCGATAAATTTTGCAAAAGGCATGGCCCTCCATAATCCAAAACGTTCCTTTCGTAAACGATCTATTGAACAGTGCGAAGCCTCGGACATCTAGGCAAAATGGCATTGTTATAAAAGACCCGGACGACATGCTGAATGAAGAATATACTACTTGAATATCGAGAGACTCGTAACGTGTTAATCAGGATAAAGACCGAGGAAATTTTAAACAACTGTTCTCAGACATTCCTGACTCTTCAGTGTCGACTACACAGCACAGTATGAGTAGCCGGCGCTGAATTCCTGATGATAACGACAGTGCCTTGATATAGTTATATATATATATATATATATATATATATATATATATATATATATATATATATATATATATATATATATATATATATATATATATATATATATATATATATATATATATAATTTTATATATATATAATATTATATATATATATATATATATATATATATATATATATATATATATATATATATATATATTTCGTATTGATGTGTTTCGAGACCTCTCCTTATCTGTCTGAACCAATTTCTTCATCGCAATCCTGTGAAAAACACGCAAAATGAAGAACTTAATAACATGGACATGTCCCTCAGTCTTAGCTGGTCTTCCTCGTGAATTTCTGCCTCTGCCTACAAAGTGAGCGAAGTGATATTGTTCTGTTTTCGTTTTACTATGCTGTTCCAAAATGATGCTGTTTTATTTTTGGATCTAGATAGAAAGCCGCAACGAATATGTGATGGAGAAGCCCACATCAACTTGTTCATGAACATAGAGTAAAATGGCAAATTGAAAATTGAAAAGCGATTTCAGAAATCAATGTTGGGTTAGACAGAATGCTCTCCGACAACATGTATTAGAAATCTACGATGCGACGGTACTTTTCAGGTCCATCGCATGTACGGGCTTATTATTGTTGTCGTAGTGAATGACGATTCGATTTCAATGTCATTTTTTATGAAAATCGGAAATTTTTGTTTCCTTTAAGTTGATACTTGGGTGATGGCCTCGGCACTTTTCTCGGATTTTGTACGATAACCGTTGAACCTTATTCATATTAAATAGCTAAAGGTATTATTGGGGGACGTGTGAGCAAAGTTTAATACTTTGATGTTGAGACCTCTACTGCCTTTAAAATGATAATATTTAGTGTGCTCATGATTGTAATTATGTTATTTGAGACGTCAAACACCGCAGCTAAGGATATCTAGGTGATATTCATTCCAGATGGTGTTCCAATTTGCTCGGTTCATCCTGGTGAAACGGTGATACAGGGAGATTCTGTTGCGTTTGAATGCCTTATTGATTTAAATGAAAATGCTCCAGGAGACTTGGTGTGGTTGCAAAATGGAGAGGAAGTATCACGCCACCAAGGGAAACACTATACGTGGGAGACTCAGCTAAGTAGTTCAGACCATAACGCTACCTTTGACTGCCAGCTGCAACACTACACGTTGCCGAACTGGAAGTGGTCGACAATATCATGCCTAGAAAATATTCGAATGAACGTTCAGTGTACGTCAGTTATGACATACAGAGTACTGTCGTACATAAATACACTTGGATGATGTGAAAAAAATCGTTCTTGGTATATGTAGCGCATAAGCTTATGGTCCGTCGTGTATATACCATTGTACTTCATGTACGAGATTACACTTCAATCCATCCATTAATCGATCAATTAGTAAAGCGTTTCTTTGTTGAAGGTAAAATATCACTTTTACCAATATCAAAAAGCAGTCATGCAAACATTGCGGACGAAAACATCGGAACTAAAGTAGGATACTTTGTTAATGAGAGGTAATAATGTACATTTGAATTTTTTTTCGCTCAGATGCCCCAGATGTTTCCGTAGTTTACGCAAGTCAGAATCCAATGAGGGAAGAGGCTGACTTCATCGCTGTATGTGAGGCAATCGATGCCAATCCAGAGGAAAAAACAGACGAATATTGGATCGGCCCCGATGGCAAAATGATTTCTGTTAGCACATCACTTTTACTCTTGAATGTAAGCAGAGAGACGAGTGGTGAATACACCTGTTTTATGAGCAACGTCTTTTACAACGGAGTCAAGGGTAATGGAACAGCTACAGTAGAAATTGATGTACAGTGTAAGATTGTGCTTATTACTAAGAATCAAATGAATTGCCTGTTAATGCTGACACCAGTAACGAGTGAAAAGTTAAGAATGCAGTGGTTTATATTCCTACGTGATATTAACTATCATTTATCAGAATACAACTTCAATTATCGTAACTCGTTCACACGTCGAGCAATGACATATATTATACAATTTTGGCTAATAACCGAAACAACAAAGATATTATAAATGCATAATGCAGAATCGCCACCAATCTATCCTTCGATCCATCAACTCATCGATCTGTACATATGTACACTGAGCCCTTCATCTACCTAATCATCCTTTCATCCATCCATCCATTGCTCCGTCAATCGACCTATCGATCCATCCATTAATCGATTCAACAATCCGTCCGCCCGTACGTGCATACGTGCGTACGTCGTTTCATTCGTACATACATACATACATACATACATACGTACATACGTACATACATACATACATTTTACATATAGTTTACAATTTTACATATCCAATGACGAGTCTCCCAGAAATAGACAATCAAAATCCGACTCCTATACGTGATATTTTATAACTTCAATGCTCAGATTTATCATCTATCGACATGGCGGTCACACCATTTGTCAACATTACCGAAGGGGACGAGGTTACTATACACTGTGAAGCATTGGACGGAAACCCCGATCCACACAGACTAGAAATGTTATTTGAAGGCATGTCATCAATCAACGTGATGGTCGAGTATTGAACCACACTATCGCCAGTATCGAAGCATCTTATAGCGGTATCTACCAATGCAATGCTTACACTCTTTTCTACGATGATGCAGAAGAACACTCTTCCGTTACAAAGGATATTGTAGTGTACTGTGAGTACAAATACTAACCGAGTCGATGCTTTTGTTTTTCAGTATATTATGGAAATTCACTTCTATCTTAAAATCAATCGCATACTTCTGTACTATTTCTCCCCGTATTAGTTTTATAACCTTTCCCTAGACTATATATATATATATTATATATATATATATAATATATATATATATATATATATATATATATATATATATATATATATATATATATATATATATATATATATATATATATATATATATATATATATATATATGTGTGTATGTGTGTGTGTGTGTGTGTGTGTGTGTGTGTGTGTGTGTGTGTGTGTGTGTGTGTGTGTAGAATAATATTTCATGAAGTTACACGGCATCAAAACGCAATAATACAGATAAAGTTACAGTAATATGTTGCCTGTATTATATTATAATACACGCGAATTCACATGATGAATACAGGCTTGCTGAATACAAGCAATGGATTATTAACTGTATTCGTTTGTATGTGCACTATTTAGCTAAAATACAGGCAATAATCCATACAAAAACAGTAAGTATTATTGGTTTCCATGCAGTGTAATTGTCTGTTATTGCATTTACTATTTAATGAGTGGATGCCTGTCTAGTTTCATTTAGGAGATCAAGTTATGAATCGTACATATCTTCGAGGTTCACAAAAACAACTTCCTCATATGTCATAGTTGTTGATGTAATAGTTTTCATAAATCTGAAAAACCTGATTGTCCAAAGCCAGGCCGATAACCGAAATCATAAATTTAAAACAGTAAACAATGTCTTTACATTTATGTTCACAATGCCTCTGGTGAACAATTTTAGACTTTTTTTCATTCCAGATTCCCCCAAATTGGTATCTGATGATTTAGAATTCGAGGCAGATATTGGTGACGACGTGTCCATATCTTGTGAAGTTCATGGATATCCAACGCCTGCCATAAAGTGGTTCGACCAAAATAGCGACATCATCATTGGCGAGGAAGAAAATTTGAATATTACAGTTAGGTTGAGCGAAACATTAGTTAAGAGCACGCTGACTGTTACCGTCGCCGATGAGTCGTATTACGGGCGATACACATGTAAAGCAACGAACGACATACCTCCTGATGATGAACAAACGATGGAAATAGTAAAGCCAGGTGATTCATTAAATAATCACTTTAAGTTTAGTTTCGCAATGTTTCTGTCTTTATGTACTAATTGTGTGTTCATACACCTGAGGAAGTAGGTGTAGTTTGAGATGAAACTTCAAAACTACAAACTGTTCGATTAGACTGTTAACGAGCGTAATCAATATTACACTTACCAACGCTATCAACCACACATTCAGGTTACATAGAGGTGTCTAGATATCCCTATTTACCCTCACATAGTGATGTATGTGTATATGTAATGACATATCAGCTTAATGATTTAGTGTTACGGTTTTGAAATACACTCTGCAATACGTTATGAAAAAATAAAAATTCGATTACATTTAAATTCTATCTTTATCGGATACTCATTGCAGTTTACAAATCTATACTATAAATTAGGTGATTTTCTCTCCTGTCGTTATTATGAATTTAAAAATTCTGGTTTGTCCGAGCGAAAATGGCCTAACAGAACAACCTAAACTAAGGATTGTCTTGCTCAAAGATTATCGTACTTCTCCTGGACAAATAGACAATAGTTTTTGAATAACCTATCAATATTCGTCACAGACAACTCATAAACACAGTGCTATTTCTCTTCTAATAGCATGGTCACATGATTTCATCTTAACAGGTTCAAATTCAGACATCATTGCCATCAGCATCACATGTACTGTCATTGTTGTGGTTTTAGTCGTTGGAATTGTTCTTGGAATTCTGTTCTACAACAAACGAGTCGCCAAGAATCAAAGCAACAGCACAGGTAGGTAAATAACACACATTAGCATGTGATGTCTTGAAAGTAGTGAAACAACATGTATTAGTACCCGAACTTTCAGTTATTTGGCTGGAGGAAATTGATGGTAGTCCATCATTTAAAATGTGACCCTCCCCTTATGCCCTAATCTAAAATATGACCTCCCCTTTACGCCCCTTTCTATAATGTGACCCTTTCCTCTCCAAACTCAAAAGTATATAACGTGTGTATAACCTTAATAGATCTACGAAGTGATCCTCTCGAATCTTCATGGAAAAAACAAACAAACAAACAACAACAAACAAACAAAAAACCGGTTACTCTCGCCCTGCGGGTCAATTCCGTATCCATTATATATCTTAATTGACGTATAATTTCACATTCAATGTTTGAACTTTCAGCGAATATTTTAACCTTCTCAAATAATCACTTTTAGGCAAGATTTAAAGTAATATCATTGAAAACAAATCACATTTGATAAACAATTTTATCAACTGCATGCTGTACAATCGGTTATTCAAAATTAAAAGTGACAATAGCTGTAATGTTGACATTCATTTATAGTTTGGCTTGTGGTGGTACAGGAAGCACTATTATTGTTTGTCGAGAAACTATGAGTAAAACTTTTCCTATCATTGCACAGATATAGCAAGTTTTAAATATGTTTCAGAGTTTGCCATTCGACTACCATAACAAGAGAATTCATGTTTTCTGTGAATTCCAACTTAATATTTATTGTCACATTTGCACTTTCATTAACCTGTTCTGATCAAATACATTTGTATCAATCGTCAAAAACATATAAAAGCAACATTAAATTAGTTTAGTATTGTAAAAAGTATCACCCACAATATTCTCATAGACTGCCATGTATAGTGAATCAACGTTTTCCGTAAAATTCCAAACCAAACGTCTTGTATACATATGCACTTGCAATCTAATCGAGTACACTTATATCAATAATCTAAAGTCACACACACACACACACACACACACACACACACACACACACACATATATATATATATATATATATATATATATATATATATATATATATATATATATATATTGCAAGTGCATATATATATATATCTTTAGATATAGCCTGCTTTGTGCGATAGAATTGTTAATAGTTTGCCAAATCGACTCCAATGTGTTATGATCTAATACCTTTTGTCAAAGCACTATATTGGACACATCTTGGCTTCAAATAGCACAATGGCGACCCTTCTAAAAGGCATGCGTGAAATTTCATGACCTTCACAACTCTTTTTGTGAAATTTGCTAGCAGCTCCAAAAAAACACCAGCCTCCCCGCTGTTTTTTTGGTCCAGTCCCCTGTGGAGCTAATTCATATTTTGCATTGAGCATAAACTTAGCAATGTAAAATATGACCCTTTTCCAGGCTAACTTACTAAAAAGTGGTTTTTACGTTACTGATAAGAGACCTTAAGACGCGATTTCACAGAAAGTGCTGTTTGTCAACATTCGAGTAATAATGATTGACTAAGCCTTGGTAAATGTCCTATCAAAAATTTGAAGTATTTTCATCATTTGATAAACTACTTATTGTATATACTTTCATTTCCAATCCTGATAAGTTAGATGAAAATGTGATATTTTGAGGCCAGTACCTTAAACGATTTTGTATTAACCTTTGCACAGATAACAAGACAACCCATGCAAATATTCCTTAAATTGATCGCTGCGTTTGATAATGTAACAAAACAGTAGAAAATTGTTTATTCAGTATCTCAGAGCGCCAAGAGTTTCAACCCCTGCAAAGTTTGTTCACATTTACATTAACACCACCGAAAGACATTCTTACATCAAAAAGAGGAATTGGTACGAGAGAATAATTTTAGAACATTGCCCGTTGATAATGAACCAGAAATTGTTTATTTACTATCTCGAAGTGCCAATATATGCAACCCCTGCAAACTTTGTCTACAGTTAGGTTTACCCTATCGAAAGACATTCTGACATCCAAAAAAGGAACTGATACTAGAGACTAAGTGTAGAACTATGCCTGTTGATAAGCGTTGCAGAAACAAATCTAATAGCATGTTTTTATTTTATTGCAGATTACGCTAATGCAGGGTAAGTGATGCCATTCACTTTGAAATAATAATTTTATTGATATCTAGTATTGTATTTAATGGAATTGTAAGATAAATTCAGACTAATATTTCTTTAAAGACCAGATACCAGCGACTATGCTGAAATACCCGCAATTAATACGAGTCACCGACAGGAAATAGAAGGTTTATCAGAGGCGAATGATCTCGATCCCTTGCAAGGTAAGAATTGTTCTTTATGATTGTTCCAGATATATATTGTCATTTAGTAAAACTATTGTTCAATTTTAAATTGTCCCAGTACCATTGCAAAATTTTGGTCCCAACGTAAGGGTTCAGCGCCACTAGCATCGTCAGAGAATACTTCAACATTAGTGAAGGTGGGACCATCCTGGGAAATTCGTCTCCTTGTAGGCTGTTCACGTACTAGTTCTTAAGATAAAGAATAGGGAGACCCTCGTCAAGTGCTTTACGCAGAAGAAAACAATCAATAGAGTTAATAACTTTAATAATGGTATTTGATCTGGCTGTAACTGAGACAAGATCGTCGACAACATTCGAACTTTGTCCCATACATGCCGGAATCTGGCGAACCAAAGCTTCTAGAAACAATACATTATATGCACCATTCTACTAACAGGAATAATCTCTCTTGAAACTAAAGTTTTCTATTCAAACTATGGCGCATAGCTGGTTTATGTACTAGTGAATAGGTACTCAGACCGCACATGATTATCACACAAATGATGGCAGACTGAAATAGAACTAGTTCACAATCTATGTAGGCACTGGCAAATTTCTAAGCATGTTTAACTTTAGGTATACATGTAAAATTAATGAATAGCAAACGTCAGTGATGATGGGAGGAGGTGTGTAAGCATTATAGAAGTAAATAGGTATGTATGCTGAATGGTCGGCACACAGTCGTTTCGGTACCTTGTTGGCTTATCAATATCTTCATCATGAAAAAAAGAGGAATCAAGTGAAGAGACATTTATATGTGACCCATGTCGAATATGGATGTTATTAATGGTGATCAAGCCAGGCAACGTTCGTGCATGTTGAAACGTGGACCAGTATCTTATGCGATGATCGGTTGAAGGTGTGTCGGTTCAGTAGGACCTAGTTTTCCACTTTCGAAGTAAAGTCAAAAGTCACATTTGCTTTTGATTTGCCATTGATAATAGAATTTGGTTGTGGAATTTTGCATAAACCGGAAGCATTAACAGGAGGCTTAATTGCATTTTTCTTTTCGAATATCAAATATACTAAACCGGGCTAAAACGTTACTTTTTACACATAGACGATTTGATACATAATTCTTTGACCTTTTCTTAAAGTATAACAACTATGCTTTGAACAAAAAACAACTTTGTAGTGGCTTTGAATTTTTTTTTTTTCATTACCTCAAAGGTAAATAAATACACTCTTAAAGATGTTACCTCAAAGTCAACGTACATCTATACAGCTTTGTTAAACTAGCCGGGATGAGCCACACGCTCACGCTCGGCAGCGCTGCTTTAGGTGGAGCATAACGTCTCCTTGGCTAACATCGATGATAATTAATTAAATGATTAGTTGATGGTAAACAGATGAGATATTTATAAGGAGAAGCTCTCAACGTTATCTTCTCTGCTGTTTCTGACTCAGATCACAATCGGTTATGGCTTGAGTATGAGGTTATTGGAGGTTTCGTCAGTTTGCAGAGAGGTTAACGAAATTGAATTCATTGATGATTTAAGTACGACTTTCTGTCTTTCGGAAGGTCATCTGGTCATGTCAGGGCTTTTTGCTAAATTGATAAATGTTCCGAGGTGGTAAATTTAAGCATATTAAAAACTTTGTATGTCATAGTCCAGGGATGTTTTAGGTGGCCATTTTTCAGACAGAAGGGAGTGCCAAATTGAATGATGATTATCTTTATCATTGTTTAATTTCGGCTTGCTACACATTTACACAAGCACTAATACATACAAACTCCATTTTTATAAGCAGAAACCACTGTTGAGAAATTTCAACAAAAGTCACATAAGAATGTTCATGAAGAGAACATCACTTCTAGCGGAATGACGAAAGTAAGTGATCTAATTTACATACTGTCTACTTTTCTCATAGTGATGCAATTGCTAACAGAATATCGAGTGTCTTTTTGAATTGTGCATTATAGTCAATGTCATTTATTGTTTGGTGAGCAAGTGCAAAAATGCCCACATTTGACCCCGCAATGGTCCATGATAATTGCTATATCATTACAGCCTATTTAATTAGAATATGCATGTAGCTACCCTGGTGGCAACTCTAGGCATTTTGAAACATTCAAGATAGCCACCTAGATGGTCATATCTCAGCCTTGTGAGCTGTGGCAAGAGTTTTTCAGGTGTCCTTTGCAGGTTCCTGTCTTCCAAAGACTTACCTGTGCGATCATTGATTTGGATCAGATCCAAGATGGCCACAAAAATGGCTGCTACTGTCAAAACTCATTTCATAAGACCAATGATTGCGTTTGAGAGGTTTCAGATGTTGTTGGCAAGTAATTCGCAAATAGCAAAATCATTCATGTAAGGCATATGATGAACATCGTAAATCAGTACTTGCCATTAATTGGTTTCCAATGTTCTTTGTATATGTTGTGTCACAGCGACAGATTCTTTTTGTATAACGTGATTTGGTTTAGGGTCGATTATATCACACTTTAAGTAATATCAACCGTACAATTTTACAGAAAAGACCAAATGGACGGAAAATAAATAAACAAAGCAGTATAAATACTTTCAAAAATATATATAAACATTTCGTAACATATATTGAATATTTCAGACCATATTTATGTTTAACGTAGAGTAAACAATAAAATAATTCATTTAGATATAGAATTGATGCTAAAGCCTAAGATGGCCAGCGAAAAGGTCCCACGACAAAAATGGGAGGGTATTCATACATAAAATGCATATTTGTCGATTTAATAAGTTTATTAACGTTTCATATGTTCCGGTCGTGTTTCTGGTTATCAAATCTAAATTATTTTCCAAGAGCATCATGGTTGCTATACTTGCGCATCATTTAGACAATTAAGGACTTCACGAAATGTCGACATGAATAAAACGCGAAACATTGTGCAATGTTATTTTGAAACCACGAAATGTTTATGTATCCATGTTTATAATAGTTTACATTATTATATCAGACATTAACTACAAAATCGTCTAAGCTTGTGACTCCTCACTTTTTCTCGATTCAACACTTTCTTTTCGTTACATATATTTTTACAAAATTATGCCCCTAATATTATTCTCTTTGTTCAGGCGGCTCCTCAAACAGACATTGGCAATTATGAAGTTAATCTCAGCTCGATTGGTACCCCTGGGCAGAAGAGCAAGAGCCAGCCTGCCGATACAGAGCAGATGCAATATGCATCATTACAGCTCACGCAACCAAGTGAATATCAAAGTTTAAGATAGAAAGCGCACTTGAAACAGATTATCGGACTCTCAATTATGTATGATGACATTGCAAATGCTATTTCAAATTCAAAGCGCTCCGGCAACTAAAAGTCATTTTAATTTATATATCTTTATTAGCATGAGCCTTAACTCTTTCGGCCTATGTCGGGTAAACAGAAGTGCTTGTCACAATGAATATGAAAAGTATTTTTACGGAGACATTCGTACACTACGAAGCAGCTCGCATGAATAAATATATCCATGAGGGCGATAGAAACACACACAGAAAGAGACAAAGGTAGAGTCAGAGACTATATCTGTCGTTGTGGAAGATTCCAGTGATCGATGCTAACAGCAGATTATTATTTAATAACACAGATTACTTTAGGTGCTCATGCGGATTATAAAATCACACCCCTTTCTTCAGCAGAGAATTGGCGGAGTACACATCCTAACAATGCCAACTTCGATCACCGAGCACAAGGAGCTCATTTATGGTACAGGCGGGTGCGCATCTCGGTCTAACGTTTATCTTCAATCTCCCCGCCACCAAGTGCATTTATTACATACCTTGCATATCGAACGTCGCATGTTCCATAGGATTCAATTGTAACGTTTTGGTGACTGCATAGTCATCACTAGAGAGGAAAATGAATCGGAGCAAATAACAGTTGACAACCAACTTCGGGATTTCAGATGATCAAATTACATATTTACATAATATTGCTTAAACAATTTGATATACCGCATAACAGTGATTAATATAAATCAATACACCATTCGATGATGAAAATCATTCTACTCTTTCTAATGATTGTCGTTTAATATGGAACTGAAGCTTATGTTGTCATTTGTGTGTAAACCCAAAAGTTTTGACTGCTATGTAAGAGAGGCATGTAATCAAATATTTCAGCCTAAACAACATTTTGGTTTAAACATTATAGCATCTAGGCAAAAGACTATTTGCCTTCCTTACGAGCAAAAAATCACCTACCCTCGATCTCAGGGTCCTATGTTTTAACTACAATATATTATAGAATAGTCAGTGTTCTCGTACTACGTGTTTAGGGGCCCTCTGAACATTAATTATTTACAGGATGACCAATAGCGACCATTGATTAATCTGGTTCACACATTGACTCCAACAAGTTTCAAGAGCTTCTGCTTTTAAGGTTGGTATGTGACCTGGTTTACATGGAACTTTCATACTGATATTTGTAGTCGACAAGCAAGCAATCAAGTGCTAAATAGCTCAAATGCTAATTTCGTTCATACTTAGACTATTGTATCTTTGAAGTAAAACAATGGTGATGATTTTAATTCTCCATGCTACTGGTGTAATAACGAGAAAGAAAGACCTAAAGAGCAGTTGACTAAAATAAAAATCGTTTCTTGTGGTTGTGCGTGACAAATAAATAAATATTACTAACTTATACTATATATGTACCGACCGTAGCATTTACTGTAAGCCACTTTCAAGTAGTTGTCGGTAAGCCGACATCGCCAAGTGTCTCCTGGCCAGTTGTGGCATTGTTCGTCTGTTTTTGCTTTACTGGTTCACTTCATTTTGTGCAATAAAATATAAGTGTTTACTCTTTGTACTTCCTACCCTACGAAAATATAGGAGTTTACAACCATATTTCTCTTTCCTCTTGGATTTACTTCGTTAAGTCGACAAGGTTAGTGTTGCCATCGACATTAAGGTGCAATTACAAAAAGTATCGGGCAGTTACGCCAGATTTGTTCATCCAATATGAAGGTTTTAAAAGACAAGGCAGAATAGCTCACACGAATCTATAGCTGAATTAAATAGTGACCAGATATCTCTTAGCCTTTTTGCTTATCTGAAAGGATTGAATATAAGATTATGTAAGCAAATATCAGGTCATATGCACCTTTTCTCTACACACCGCACAATGTTAGACTCCGCTCAGGTCAATTGGTACAGCCTCTAGGCTACTCATGGTTATTCTGGAACGCGGAAAAGTCCTTGAAAAAAAATCAGCCCGATTAACCTTTCACGGCACGTTGTTTATCTGGTACTATTATCAGGAGGACATCATGTAATGACAGGGCAGGTTTGATTTTCGAAACACAGGTTAAACGCTCTGAGATAAGTGCTCCGTTTTTTCTTTGCAGACAAAAAGAAGGAAAACTAAACTTTGCCCGTGAGGGCACTAAACCAATGACCATGCCTGAAAAATGCAGTTGATTCTCCCGAAATTAAAACATTTAATTCATCGAACATCTTTTAAAGAATGTCTAGTGTAATACAGTTTAGGCCATAACTGTCTTTGATTTATCATGTGTGTCTGTTCAGGCTTTTATGAATGTCAACAACAATCTATTCTAACATTTGGTCACGTTGATAATTATTCAGTTTTATTTATAAGATGCAAATTTACACATATTTCATAGTGTAAATTCAACATTTTTAGGGGATTTGAGTATAAACAATGGTCAATTGAAAGAATTGGTAAACTTGTAATTATGCATAATTTCAATCGAAACTTGAGTATGGATGCAAATTTAGAGAGAGTGCATACCGGTAATTCAGCATTGTGGTTGAGGAGTGTGGGATGGAGATTATGTCATCAAAAAGACTGACGGTGTTGCCATCCCAGGGCATAGCACCATTGTTTTCTTTACCATCAAATGCATGGCTAACGACGATGAAAATCGGTGGAGTGATACTTCAGATTAAGTGGACAATGTCGGCCATTTATCATTCATTTTGTTTGACACGAGACATTACTTATATTGTCTGATATGTTGAAATATACTGAATGAATGGGTGACCACGCATACACTAGTACTACGGGTTTTTTGCCAGCCAAATTGTTTCACGCGTAGTCGTCCTAATGAATTATTCATGAGCCCACAACGGCAGCGACACGCTGTCTCATTGACATTGACGCCCGTCAGAAATATATAACGCTATTGCCGCCGTTTCACGCAAGCATTGTCCTAAAGATTCTCTAATATATAGTATACATATACATGAAAACGTGTATGTAAGTATTTTACTTACACATAAAATAAATTACGAAAATTCTGCCAAAATTATGCTGACACAGACAAGCGGTTATGTCCGAATCGCGTACAGCACCACTGCTAATTAAGCCCTGAAACCAATTCGTACCAGAAAAGTAGGGCGTAATTTTAAAATCGAAAACGATACGATTTTTGTTACGATGAACATCCGAACGACTGTGTCTTTTCTTCCATTTCGTGCGAAAAATGAAAAAATTGAACCGGCGAGTTTTAGGTATTGCAAGTGTGGATGAATGATATGAAAAATTCCCATAGTAAACAATGGTTTTTGCGCCGTCGTCGGTACCTTGTGGATCGCTTGCTTCAATTTTTTTAGTGTTTCATTCATAAATACAAAATTCACACCTGAGACCTTGAGATGCCGTACTACAATCGTATCGTTTTCGATTTTTAAATATATGCTTATATTCTTGTGATTTTACACTTGAACCGCCGTCTGTAGTTTGACAAAAAACACATTGCCCGCGCCCCATAGGAAAACAATGGCGTCTACTATCTACAAATTCATGGCCGCTATCGTGCCGATCACTTGCTTCAATATATTTATTTCATCGGCTATCAATGTAAAAATCTAAATCCGTAATCTTTAGATGTCGTTCTACAATCGTATCGTTTTCGATTTTTAAATATTGGCTCAAATTATTGTATTTTTACATTTTTACAGCCTTCTGTTTTTCGGCAACACACATACTCGCGCCCCATAGAAAACAATGGGCGCTGATGATCTACCAGCTTCGCCGCTATCGTGCCGATCGCTTGTTTCAAAATATTTATTTCACCCACTTTGAATGTAAAAATCGAAATCTATAATCTTGAGATACTGTACTACAAGGGTGTTATTTTCGATGTTTGGATATTCCGTTAGTTTCGTGTAAAT
This sequence comes from Ptychodera flava, assembly GCF_041260155.1. Taxonomy (NCBI): domain Eukaryota; kingdom Metazoa; phylum Hemichordata; class Enteropneusta; family Ptychoderidae; genus Ptychodera; species Ptychodera flava. The sequence continues at coordinate 26,364,847 of NC_091930.1, forward strand.
TTACATTTTACTCTCGTGATTTGGCGACGTACGCGTATACGTTACTCCCTCCCGCACCCAGTATTATACCGGCTGTAAAATCTTCGCCGCTACCGTGCCGATCTGCTGCCTCAAGATACTTATTTCTTCAGCTATGAATGTAAAAATCTAAATCTACAATCTTAAGATACTGTCCTACAAGGGTATTATTTTCGATGTTTTGATGTTGCGTTGGTTTTACTTAAATTTACATTTAGCTGTCGTGATTCGGCGACGTATTACTACTCCCAAGCCCATACAAATACAATGGCATATTTACCGGCTGTGATTATTCACCTGTCCCGAATCAATCGCTCGCTTGGAGATTATTATTCCTCCAGCTATTGACTTTAAAAAAATACACAAATAATCTTGATGTTGTGCACTTCAATTGTATGGTTTAAGATTTTTGAAGTTTTGTTTTAATTTTTAAAGTTTACATTGTTACAGACGCAAGTAATTCAGCGCCTTACATGCAGAATACCCTATAGATAACAACGGCGTTTTCACCGGCTGCAATGCTTTACCGACCCCATTTAGATCGCTCGCCTCTTTATGCTTATTGCTGCCACTATGTATATAAAAAATTACACATATTATCTGGAGATAATATGCTTCCATTGTGTGGTTTTCGATTTTTGAATGCATACATAATTTTTTCCAATTTTTTGCATTTGTATTGCTGGTGTTCGGCGACATCAACATGCGTTGCGCGATATTGTAAACATTGACTGTATAATCAGTCTGCAGGTGTATTTCAATAATCCGACATATCTTGGGAAGTATATCTAGCAAAAACAAATACAGCAGTATCATTTTCTATTTTTCGTCTCCTGTATTTACTGCTGTTTTTAGATATATAAGTACTATAACTCGATAATCGCAGCTTCTCTTTCTGGGCGCCGCCATCTTGAAAATCTGTTGCTATTGACAATAGCAATGGCAGAGCTTAAACGATGGCGTCGCTGCACTGAACAATTAGAAGGCCTTTTTCCCCGTAGTGGATATATTTAACCCCGGTTTTAGACAAGATAAATAAAAACATCGCGAGAAAGAATAAATAGTCATGACCATTCGAGGCTGCTATGTGTATCAAATATCATTTTGCTTTGTGCTCGTGTAATGCGACATTTTTGTTAGCCTGGTATATTAATTTTTTTCCCTGTTTCTGTGTCATCTTATGATTTCGACCCCTTCTATTTATTTGTTTAATTTTTTGTTAGTAATTTTCGTGAACTTTTTTGGTGTTGAGGAACGGCACAGAGTTGATACGGTAACTATCTCTTTCGTTATCGGGTATATCAGCATGGGGCCAGGTTTCCGTGATTGCAATAAAGTCATATCCTATATTGCTGAGGTGAACATTGAAAGTTTCCAGCTTTTCAGGTCCCGAGAGACTTTCAGCATTTTGATAAAATGAATTTGTGAATACACCACTGCTAAGTCGAGGGAAAATGGAGAGGCTTTATTTCAAAAAGAAAAACAGAAACGCAAAGAAAAAATGGTAAAATAAATGTACAAAATGAAATCGGCTAATCAGAAGCAATAAAAAGGGCACAGTACTATTCAAGTTACGAATGAATGATGAATGAATGAATGAATGAATGAATGAATGAATGAATGAATGAATGAATGAATGAATGAATAAATAAATAAATAAATTAATTAATTAATTAATTAAAGAATGAATGAATGAATGAATGGAAGCAATGGGGAAAAGCGTCAATGCTGCACAGTGCCGTTTGCAAAAGTCGGGATGAAAGAGATGAAAGTCTGAGGGTGCTCAATCAGGAGAGTATGGTGGGTGTTAAATGGGAATGAAGTAGCGGGCACGCACTGTTGCCATTGCAATGGCTGACTTGTGTGGTAGAACACTATCTTGACGGAATGAGAAAATTTTCTCAACTTTCCTCCCTGACTTTGTAAGCCTCCAGTAACCGCCTTGTATCAGCAGTCAAATATAGGACGAACTGAAAATGAACCAGTCAGTCATTTAAAGAGTTGAAATAAATGCGAACCCAGAAGCTTTGTTGATTTGGCATCGCTCCTTCATAGTTACTAAGGCCTAAAGCTTTTCATCTAACTCTCATAGTCAGACATAATTATTTAGTGAAAAGCTTAATATATATTATTCAGATTAAAGTGTATAATATAAAAATATATTTTTATGTGATTTAATAAATGTTTATATGCATTAAAAGGTTTGCTGAGTTAATCGTTGTCGACCGAGTTTGATTTCTAGGGCCACTGAGTGATGTTGAGTGTTGAGTGTTGTATATAATATACGATACTATTCTTATCAAAGTCCTATATCAGTACGTTTACAGTGATAGCATGGAAAAGCGTCTCATTTGAATAAACAAGCTGTTTGAAAGTGACAGTGTTACACCATCAATCGACCTGAAGAATAATCTAATTAGGGTGGATTCTATGAGTACATTAGAGCGATTTATTTTTTTTTGGTTCTACGGATTACTAATTTGGTCATAAGATTAAATTCTGTCGAAATATTTCAATATCTTTAGAAATCCTAACCCTCTGTAAATTTAGGTAAATTGAAAATCACATCTACAAATCATCTTCCTATCCGTAGTAAGTCTTGTAATATCACCTCTTCTTGAATATAATCTAAATGCTATAACTAAAAAACAAATGACAATGCAGCTTTAACAAAGAAAACAATGGACGTGCTCGTGTCGCTGAAATGCTTGCAATTTTGATTTGATTTTTTTTATTTAACGAAAAGACGGTAATTAGAATAAGTCAGGTAAGACAGTTTTGTCTGTCGGATGCAGCTTTTCCAATACTTGACAGTCTGTGGACGGATTGTTCATGACTTTCATAGTGTGAAAGGTGGAAGTCTGAACAAACTATCAACAAAACTACATATTTAAAAAAGCACAGTATGTAGACTATTCAATTGCAATTTATATTTTGAAAAGATTCTATCACCGCACAGTATTTACATGTATGTAAATATAAACGAATATCATAGATTTGATCAGTTGACGGCCAAAGCAAAGTGCAAACAATCTCCTTTTTGGAACTGAGAACTAAATATGAGTCACTGAAGAGGAATATTTTATATATTTTATATTTTACACAGGTATTTTTTTAAGGTGGAAATGACATTCATATTTCACTGATTCTTCGCATTTGATAAATACGTTGATTTTATATTGAAAGGGTTCGAAAAAAATAAACCTCGCAAGCAGCAATGTTTCTCTCGGTGACGTCTATCTCAAAAAACAAAACAAAACAAAACAATCGATAGCATCTATGCCGTCAAGCAAATGTGTCGGTAAGTTTAAAATCGATCACTTATTTATATAAGCAATCGTTAGAATTCGGTTATATAATCGAATCTATCTTACTTGATTTTTGTGTGATGAAATGGCAATTTTGTTCCACAAAGAACCAAACCATAGCATTATTAATGTATAGTTGTTTGAAAAAAGATTCAATTAACTGCACAGAAGTTTTCGATCAGTTTCATTGCATTTTAATTATTTGTTTATTCTCATATTGGCATTCTTTACTCGTAGCATGTTCTTTGATCAGACAGTCCCAATCAATGTATTAATTTTTTCTCTTGTTCCCCGTATACTTTCTGAAAATTGCCCAGTCATTATATTATCAGAGTTAAATCTAGTTTCACTAGCTTGTTATCAATTTATCGTTATACAGCGATTCCTTGGCAAATAATTTATCTTAGGACATGGTAATTTCATTCAATTTGTATCAACTATTACCGATAAGCAACTTATTAAGTATTTTTTATTAGTCATAAAGTATTTTAAGCCATTTCCCCGGCGGATTTTGTTATTTTATACAATAAAATCATGCAGCATGAGCATGCGGTGTTTAACAATTAAACCCGTTTACCCTAAACTGTATTTGAGCTATAGCGCCCCGCTATAGTTGGCTTATGTTATGAGAAATACATCGTCGTAACGCTCGGCCTGAAGTAGTCTGGCAGAGACCCTGCGATTCTCGTTCTTCCCTGTTGGAACACACAGGCGCCCTTCATAGACGAGACGCAAATCCCAGGGTCTGGACATTCTTGCAAGCGACCGGTCCGATTTCTGCCTGATCCGGGTACTGTATAGAACTCAATACACCCGTCAATCAGAAATAAATGACAAGTACCATAGCCAAATAGAATTAAAAATGACAAATTAAAACATACCGCGTATATACTGGTAGGTCTACCAGCTACTAGTATAATATTCTCTTCGCCCAGTTAGACAGGTGTTTCTTTTGACGTCACTGCATTATGAATATTCATTGCCTTGCAAAAAATCGACAGTCGCTGCCTCTGGCAGCGTGTGCTTACAACTGCACAACGTAGCCTTCGAATGCAGGCCCACCATGGGCGCGCACAAAACAAGGCACAGCGACTGTGGAGAGTTTAGGCCTGAGGTATCTGGGAATATTAATGTACCAGTCTCTAGGAGAACACGCTCCTTGATTGGTAACAAGCAAATCATCTGGCTTGTATTCACATGCATAGGCATATTTAATGATCATTTGCATATTTGTATAGCTAAGTACGAAAGACACCGACGAATTCGTTAATAATTGGTTCTCTTTAATATAATTACAAACGGAAAATATTTTCCAACAACACTTCCAGTAACAAGACTGGCCCTAAGTCGCATAGTTTTTTTGGCAGTTGAGTTACAAGTGTGTGCCAAGGCGATCCGACTCTCTAAGATCTACGCAGCAGCCTACCATTAGCGCGACGATCTGCTGATGTTTGTCATCAAATTTATCATATGTTTTGATACATATATGCCCACAGACTGGTAGCAAGTCTAGTAGTAGACTTCCAACTTGTTTGTAGGAGAAAAACGTAGTCTAAGAGATTAAGAGATATGCGGTTTTCCAAAGATATGGTACCCTTAAACTAGCTTGTCCATTGACTTCGATGTCAGTGCACATAAAATTCAACCGAATAACGTTAACGTTGCATGCACAACTAAACTGCTCTTACATACTCTTATATGATGCCAGATTCATTATTTAATTTCTTTTCTCCTGGTACAAAAGATGATAGGTTACATCTTTAAAGAATCAAGCTGCTAAACAGTGAATCGAGACATGTACACGGGATTGAATTGGCCACTGCGAATATTTTATTATGCATTTTTGTCCAGATACACATGATATATCTTTACCATCATTTGTAAATGTGTGCTTTGCGTCTAACGTGGACAGTCTGACGTGTCTAATTGGTATTCATGCTGCTGTTACAAACTATATATGCACAGTTGCACCAAATGTCGTTGATTTTCAAGAGATAGCGTTTAACAAGTGTGGTTTATCATTTACAGCGAAGTTAGTTATATTACTAACACGATTGGAACTAAATTGGAATAATTGGATTGGCAGAATTTCTCAATAAATTTAGAAATTTCTCTAATTTTACACCATATTTGCTTACCATCTTTAAAATTTTATACACAATTTACGATGCTGTTGAAATGTTATGAGTAAGAATCAGTGCATGATAGTATCTAATGCAATATTGTTCCAAACATGTGAACAATATTCATATTTGAATGAAAATATAAGAGTTTGTCTGTAGTACTAGTTTCTTCATTACTGAAACACTAGTAATAATGTCAGTTTGTCATTTTTCTTCGACCAAAATGAAGCTTTTCGATTGATTTACAGTTAAGTCAGTCAGGGTCTTTTAAAATGTGCCCTGACTCAATTTTATGTTTATGAAGCCTTAAATTCATGAAAAAGTCAGGGGCATTTCAAAAGTGCCCTGACTCAAAATTCGTCAATTAGAGAAATTTTAAGCATTTTGTCTCGTTTCTTCAGTACATTTACACAAAAATGAACTTATTTTCATAAAAATGAATCCGATGAAAGAGGTATGCAATAATCGTTGTGTTTTCGTTGTTTTGTCCGATGAGAACAATATTTCAAATTTTACACTATTTTATCATTTTGTAAAATTTCAGCTGTAAAAATTTCGATTTCGTTACATTTTCCTAATAATTACTCTCATCCAATTTTCCCAAATTAGTTCCAATCGTGTTTACCATACAATATAAAATGTAACTTAAACGGTACTAGCTGTGTTACAGCGATATTCCCTGATATAAGAACAGTTTCTTTGTGGAACCAGTAACCAAAAAAGTAAAATCATTTTCATTAAGTAACAGAAATTAAATTTCTTTGTAAAACCAGTGACAAATAATGTGAAAACACTTTCACTAAGCGAGAGAAAGTAAATTCCTAGATTGTATCAGGATTATTTGCTAGATAAAAATATAATTCCAAGAAAAACTTCAAATGACATGTAACCATTGACGTTCTCCTTTCATAAAATTGTCTTTGTTTTGCATTGAAATACAAAAGGCTGTATTTTGATAAGCTTAATTACATTTCCTCACCGAGTAGAATGATATATATGTATCAATGAACGAATTCAGGAATTTTCAGACTAAAAATAGAAATCGTATTCTATCAAAATTAATAAAAGAAAATAGCGAACGTTTTGTTAAAATAGTACCGTTATTAAAGTGAGTAAAATCTTTATGATTTTGAACAAGACTTTGAAATCCTGGTTTATTTAAAAAAGAAGTAATGATGTGAAGATTCTTGATAAAGACGTTGTTCCTGTGCTACAACTACATATTCCGACTATCCAAAATAGCCGTCATTCGTCTAAGGTAAATATCGGAAACCCAAGTTACAGGTAATCGCTATCTTCTAGAAAAAATACAAATGTGAAGGATAGTGAAATACAGACGAAAAGTGAAAAACATACATTTAGCCGTTTGATTACTTTACGTATGCATTCAATTCGGGAAAAATATGCACGTCTCCATTGTCTAGAAAAAAATTTAGTTCGCCATCCTCCTAGCCATGGTTGTAGTAAGATAAGTCAGACAATGTTGGTTTTACTTCTCTAGTAACAGTTTCGTGTTAGTCATCATCTGCCAAGTTTATGTCCATTATTTTAATGTAGGCCTACAGAAATAGTGGAGGGAGAACAATTGTAAATCTCAAGTGTACAAACAGCATTGGTTTACACTTGAAACATATTTGAAATTAGGAATAGAACGCTTGTGGAAGGGACGAAACTTATCATTGATATGGACGACAATAATATCTCATCTTTACTAATTTTTAACCAAGAAACCAATTTCATCATAGCAAACTGCAATACTAGTCTTCGTACACAATACGTTTGGTATTCCCTCTTATGTTCTTCTTCTATCATAAATCTATTATCGTCATGTAGTCTCAGTTCAATACATTATCGGTTAGATTTGTTTATTTTTTTCTCTTCTGGTTGATCAGGTTCTTCTTACCTTCTCATCATTGGCCATTTTATTCAGAATCGCCGTCAATTCGGCGAAGGTTGGTCTTTTCTCCGGATCTTCGTCCCAACAACTCAGGATTATGGAATACCTTCATATAAACATAATTTATGTAATGATATAATTTCATTTTATATTACGTAGATGGTCATAATGGTTACGCAACAACAGGATTAGTGATTTCTTCTATCAAAATATTTTTGCGGTTATTTGATATATTATATACGGCCGTGAAACCTAAGCAATTGCTTCTCTCTGGATATTACCTGCACATCGGTAAACTGTTCAAATATTTTGATAAATGTTGACATAGGGTGATTCTAGAGACGCAGCTCCCCATCAAAGGACACAGTGACATCGGAACGAGAATCTTACAGCTCCTGTTCACAGTGCGAAGGTTTTGGCATTCGATAGCCTTCCCGCAATGATGGCGTCACTTCTTGTTCCGACATTCCCTGATAAGGTTTGTTGCCTGTTAGAGTAAACACAGTTAAATAAAAAATTACCGCGTAAGACGAGAATAAACAATATCTGCATTACTGTACTCAATAATTTAAAAGACGATAAAATACATTGTGTATTATTTTTTTTGTGCAGGAGCTATATCGACTCCATTTTAATTAGTTATGACCTAAAAATCTCACAAAAACTATAATGCAGATGTATGCAGCCATGGACTGTGATAGCTGACGCGCAAGAATTATAACTTACCCATCATGACAATTTCCCATAAGACAACTCCAAAGGACCAGACATCACTTTTTGTCGTGAATGTACCATCGAATAGAGACTCTATAGCCATCCAACGAATGGGTAATTTACCCTAGGTGACAGAAAACAGCGATTGAATGATAGGTTGGTTAACAGATGCAACAGTAACCGTGCGTCGGGTTTTCTATTTTTCGTTCTTATCAAGATAACATCACGTTTTAGAAAGGGAATGTATTACGGAGAGTCTGACATAATTACAGTCCCTATCATAAATATACGCATGAAGCGAGCAGCCGCTGTACACTGCAACAACAATTCGTATATAACGCACCCTCTTCGTTGTGTATGGGAATTCTTACCTCCGTCTTGCGTTCGTATTGGAGTTTCTCAACCACATTACTTGCCAACGCGAAGTCAGAGATTTTGCAAACTTTATGTTTGTCTAGCACGATGTTTCTGGCCGCTATGTTCCGGTGTATGCACTGTAAATGATACATTCAAAGTTGAGGGCAATTTGAACAGTTGGTGCTTTCTGACGTGTATTAAGAGCTTTAAGATAAACAACGATGTTGTAATTTTTTTTACTGTTTTGAACTGGATTAAAGGTTTTTCTATTCTTCTTCTTTCACCCCATGTTACTATAAATGGGTACACTATGCCTATAGAAGATAATAAGGAATGCCTAAATGTCTCATTATGTCAACGAATAGTGGAAACATTTTAAGGATTCGGTCAAAGGGCGATATCTTTGCTGCTAAATAAAACACTCCAGTCATCGTCTGCCTCTTTATATTATATAAAGGCACGCTCCCTTGGCCCAAAAGTCTTTGAAACCACACATCTATTGTTGATATCGTTGTCTTATTACTTTCTTGAAATTCCAAGTATTCTAATTACTCCTAGTGTGTTACATCATTGGATGATAAAAATTCCATCCCAGAAGACGTCTGGTATGCAAAGCTCATGAGGGCACTGTTTGTCGGGGTCACTCTGTCACTGCGCAAGTTGGCATAGGCATCTCCGAGTGTAGATCTATGGTTTCTCAAATAATCTTGCAGATTGCCTCCTTCCATAAATTCAAATACGATGTACAGTGGTTCTACAATAAAATTATCAAGAGTATGCGAGGTCTGACATATTTCTAGTTTTGTGGTCTGATCTGTTGGGTGGTCGGATATTTTGATTGCTAAATGAGATTGTCGTTCACATTAAAGATCCAATAGCTGTAACTTAGTCATTTTAAAGATTTTGTTTGTTCCTGTGTATCATCTGCAGTTTCTGGTTTGAATCCCTGAACCATGGGGAAATTCCTAATATTTAGCTCATAAATATACCCTATATGAGTATAATCTGCATTGTTATTTTTTAAATTTTGTATTCAGTTCCGGACTAGAATACATTTATCAACAATAACAATGGTCATTTCAAATATACAGGCTGTCTTGGCAAGCAGGACACCGGGCATTGGTCGTGATGATCTGATTATAGTAAAATTCTGTAGTTTATACATTGAAACAGAGTAGTGAAAAATTAGTCAAAAGTTAAAGATATGTCCCACTAGTCCTGTTTCAAAATGATCTACATTACACGTCCTACACACATGTACTGCATGCTCTGATTGGTTAATCCGCTTCTGTAAGGTCCACTTTCGGAGGAGTCATTGAATGGACCTCATGTGTTAGGTCTCATTATTATGTTTTATTCAATTTACAGCTTCCTGATTGATTAATGTGTAGTTCCGGTCCTCCAGTGTTTACTTCCTCATTATGCAATGTCCCATGTACTTTTGGATGATTCCTGCACGTGGTCGAAATTGGTACCGCCACTCAGGTCTTGAAAATTAGTAATTTTAGGACCATGCAAATCAGTGAATATACTACAGTATAAACGGACATAATCTTATACCAAATTGAATAATCTGTAGAGAGTGTTTGTCGATTCTTGCAGGTTAGCTAATTTTGCATTTCTCCAAGAGTTTGCGAGTAAGATATTCATACATGTCTGTCCAAAGATCGGTATTATTTTGTAGGTAACGACCGGTACGACTGACCCACAAGAATCTATGACGGCTGGCACAAGCTGCAGTCAGTTGACTGCGAACAACTTTTCTCACACGGTCACAATTTTCGGTCTTTGGAACATGGTATATGGCTTACTGAATTATATAATGAACCCCATGTGTTTCCCTTGAAGATCTATTGTTTCCTCTTGTCATTCACAGGCCTCACTGTTGTCGATGCGGCCAATGCCCCCGTCAAATCAAAATGAAATGAAATGAAAAGCGTAAACTTTGTACGTAACCAACAATTGGAAAACAACGGGCCAACATGCCTGTAATGCATAAAGGGATAGGGATAAGTAAAAACATGGAAATTTAATGCATGAAGGTTTGTCGGGCATTTTTCGTTGTACCTTTCAGCCGATCCGTGAACATCACGAATAACGTATTACTTCAGCGGTAGTCTGGTTCCCTGACCCATTTCCCCGGTAGAGGGCGTGGAAAATAAGGGTCAGGTACCGGCAAATGTACACATGGACGCTATTGGGTTAAGATAAAACAAGCTGTGATTGGATGAAAGTAACACTTGTAACTTTTTCTCATGTTTCTTAGGTTTCGCACTTTCAGGCTCACTTGACACCAACTTCTTGTTAGTACCACAAGGCGTGGAGGTAGAAAGAAAGACTTTTTACCCCCATGATTTAGCCACTGTGATTTAGCACACCTCTTGATACTTTTAGAACGTCGGCATGATGCCTGGCATTTTTCACGAAATTCGGACACCATTCTATCCATCGAAATCAATCGTCGTTCACAGTTCCAAGAATGTTTGCTTTCAATTAGCTGTGATATCGCAGCAGTACTTGTAGCACGTTCGATACACGCCGCAGGTACTGTAGCTCTGCATGGCAGGGCTGTGTGTTACCGGCGTTATACGGCCTCCCACCACAGTCCTGCAGACTGATATAGAAAAACCGCTGGTCCTCCTGCAGAAATACGGCGGGCAGTTTCTCCGCTGAAAACAGCCGATTTTTAATCCAAAACTTGCATTGATCTTCGTTTTCGAGCACACCCACCTCGCCTGGGTACACGATGTGACCAGCCGCGCTTGTAAACTTACGCAAAGCCTACTTTTCTCTGTCTATGCGAGGGAAGCGTTCGTATCCGCCGCCATTGTTAATCTCATTCAACCCATCAGCACTCGGGCGAAAACCAGCCTTGCTAACAAAAGAGCATCGCGATGTTGCACCCTGTAATTAATATTCATTTCTAACCACCACTCAGCTATGTACAATCTACGATGATCATTTTCTGTTGACAAAATAATTTTCTTTTTTTCTCTTCAGGAGTTTTATATATTTCACACTTTTCTCTTGTTCCACTCCTCTCAGAACGTCGACTTAAGAAGCTCTATATCGCGCAATGCTCTTTTGTTAGTTTTGCAAGTTTTGGATTAAAAATCGGCTGTTTTCGGCGGAGAAACTGCCCGCCGTATTACTGCAGGAGGACCAGCGTTTTTTTCTATATCAGTCTGCAGGGCTGTGGTGGGAGGCCGTATAACGCCGGTAACACAGCCCTAACTTCAGCGGTAGGCAGGAAGCACGTGGGACATTGCATAATGAGGCAGTGAACACTGGAGGACCGGACCTACACATTAACCAATCAGGGAGCTGTAAAGTGAATAATACATAGTAATGAGACCTAACGCATGAGGTCCCACCAATCAGCTTAACGCAAATAGACCTTGAATTACCATATTAACCAATCACTGATGTTGGTACATATGTCATGGACCTGACTTATGAAACAGGACTTTTAAGATAAATAACGTTCACAAAACTCATCGCAACTCCGGCCACGTGACGCAAGCACACAGCTTGTATTTTTCTTACGTCGTATACTTAAAGAACAAATAAATCCACTTTACTTGTATTGCCAGTGGGGCAAAAGCATAACGGGGGAAAACACAGGTGAACTCACAGAAGCGTCAAAAATGAAAGAAAAGTTATTGCGGAAATAAATGACAGGTTCGCGCAAACTAGCGAGACATTTACAAGAAAGATTCAGTGCTGTTATTTACGAAAGAAATTCAGAGAGTGTATGATTCCCCGAATTTTTTTTCTAAATCCATACAAAGCAGCATGTCGTTAAAATTTTGACGAATTTATGTTGATCATAATGACGGGGGCTTAAGGATCAAGGAGGTAAGCTTTTATCGTACCTGTATTGTCAGCGCTACAGTGCGTCTTTCCAGAAATACTAGCTCTCTTACCCTGTTCCGTACAGCAGCCTAGTAAAGATACGACATAAGGATGTGATCCGATGGATTTCATTAGATCCAACTCTTTCATAAAGGCCCTCTTGTCAACATCGAGATGATGGTCTACATGACGCAAAACAACACGCAGATTAAAAACAACACCAATAGTAAGTAGATCTTCATTTTGACTGTCATTGAAAGAGGCAATGATTAAATGATTGTAGCGAAACATCTGTTGTAAATTTTCCTTGCAGTGTGAGTGAGTATATCTACTACAACCTGTCAACATCTTCACAACGACATTCGTGGTTCCTTCCTTGCCAGCAATCTTCCAAGCCTCGGCCTTGACAACTCTTCCAAATGCGCTCTCAGCTAACGTCTCTTTTAGGCACAGGAACTCAGGCGAGATTTCCAGCGACGTCCTTTTCGTAAGTTTCATATACACAGATTCACTTTCTACGCGAGATGAGATCGATGTGTAGTGTTCATCTTCACTCTTTAATAAAAATGGAAGGAAAAGATACAGCTAATGAAGTGAAAGTACGATGTTCAATTAACTCACCCTTACACTGATAAAACGTGACCGTGGTTTCTGAACGCTGGTAGAAAAATACAAAGAGACGTTCCGATTGTCAAATGACAAAATCCCTTTCGACGAATTTTTTTCCACAGAGATAGTGAGTCATTAGTTACTTGTTAACCAATACAGTTATCATCACTAGTAAACTTGCACATTTACGCGAACTTACCTCTTTGAGGTCCATTGTGGCACGGTGTTTGTGTTTACTCTTGCGTTTCAAGAAGAATACAAATACAAAGATATGATGATTGTCATATATCATATGATGCATTTCCGCAATATATATATTTCGTCAACGGCATTTTACTGCAGTCTTAATAGAGGTAACAAGAAATATTACTAACACTGATTTCAGCGTTGGATCATGGGGATTAAAGATTAGCAAACATAAACGTTTCAGCAAAACACTACATGAAACTTCTTGTGTGAATTTATTGCCGCTCTATGCCTAACACAAAACCTGATGGCTTCCAAGGTTAGCTCATATGAAAAAAACGTAACAACGTCTTTCTAATGCAGCGAGCCTGTCAAAGACTTTGGGCTGTTCCTACAGACGTTCATTTTCTTATTTCGCAAACATTTTACAAAATAGACTGATTGATGTACGTCGCAAATGCATTACCTTCAGTTTGTGAAATCTTTGGGTAAAAATTGAAGAAAAACCAACAAAGGTATACGGCACTTTCGCTATCATACAAAAATCGTTGAAGTGTAATGTAAAACCTACTATGTCTTGTAGTTTTCTTTTCAAATAAACGCTGGACAGTAGGACCCCTATCAACGCTGCTACTGGAACAAACACAACCAGTGATACTACGAACAAAATCGTGACGGTGTTGGAAGAAGTGGGACAAACTGTAATAGAAGAACGGTTAAGGACAAAAATAAAATTATTTGGCAAAAAATGAAGAGCGGTACATTAAGATTCTAAGAAAGGAAGAGAGAGAGAGAGAGAGAGAGAGAGAGAGAGAGAGAGAGAGAGAGAGAGAGAGAGAGAGAGAGAGAGAGAGAGAGAGAGAGAGAGAGAGAGAGAGAGAGAGAGAGAGAGAGAGAGAGAGAGAGAGAGAGAGAGAGAGAGAGAGAGAGAGAGAGTTTGGCTGGCAGACAGCCAGAAACAGTAATAATTTGAAAATTTACCTTTCACCACAATGTCTTGTCCAACCTCAGAGTATTCTTCACTATCATCAAAAAAGAGTGTCACTGCCCGGCACGAGTAGTAACCAGCGTTGCTTGCTTCAATACCATTTATTTCATGAACAAGCTCAAGTCCCTCAACTTCAATAATTTCCTTGCGGTCAAGGGTCAGTTTTAGCTTGTATGGATTGGGATTTCCATCCAAGACTGTGCAGGTGATCCTAACGAAGCTACCTTTCATCACCTCGTAGGGCGGCTGTACAGACATATTAATGGTTGCAATATCTGAAATGACAGAGATACAGCGACAATGAGAGAGAGGGAGAGATAATTTGATCAAATTATACCAGTAATAATTGCACTTTTCTGTGACAGCCCATAATGTAACGACCAAATTGGACTTATTAAAATCTAACGACAATTCAGTGTAACCCATGAATCCTTTCACAAAATCAGCGTCATATCCAGAATGATTGCCAAAAACATAACGACAGTAATTATTATCATTCTGTGACTAAATTAGCTTAAACGTCATCGTTCTTCCAAGACATCTCTCTCTTTAAAGTGGGGAAGAGTTACCACGTGTCTATTTTAATAATGCAAATTACCGGTTCTGAGATGCAGTCATTTTTTAATGGCTGACTTACACTGTACATCAAAGTATATGATATAACTTCCTTTTCCATGTGATCCATCGTAGAATGTATTTGTAGCTGAACAGCTCTGATTTTCATTTAATTCCCGCGTTACGGCGACTATGTCGACAACAGCTTTGTCATACTTGGTACCATCAGCGAGAATCCACGAAAATTCCACGTCAACTGGGTTAGAATCGATCACGTTACACGCCAGAGTCAGTGATGTGCCCTCTTTGGCAATTGCATCAGAAGGCATTACTTCAACAGAAGGTGGGACTAAAATCGAAACATAAGACTATAACATGAATATCTTTATTTAATTCCCTGTCCTATTTCTGAAATCTATATCACACGTAGGTGTGGATTTCTACTAGCAATATTAACCTATTAATCAACTGAGGGATCTGTTAGCCCTCACTAATTGACAGAAATATGTCCTTATATTTTAGGTCGATTACCTTTATTTGGGCACAACTCATATAAAGGAGTAGAACCTTACACTGCACATCGATGTCAATGGAACCGTTTCCAAATCCTGTCGTTCCACCAAAGAAAATATTTTCAGCGATGCAATTGTAGATGCCAGCTTGATCTCTATTGACCTGTTGAAGTTGCAGCAAAGCACCATTATGGACCGTATTATCTTGGAACTCCCACTTAAAGTTTAAATTGTCGGTTGGATTTGCATCAACGTTGCACAGTGCAGAGTATGAGGCGCCCTCTATTGTTGACTCAGTGAGAATAGATCCGTTTTCGCCTGTTATATTGACGTCGGGTGAATCTGAAAATATATGTAAAACTGCATTCTTTCACTGCTCAATAATGTTACGAGAAACAACTTCGGCTAAAATACGGCGAAATCTAATATCATATGATTTATTTGTAGCTGTTTGTTCCTGTTTTTATATTTATACGTAAACATTGTCGACTGTCGATTGACGTAATTATAAGTAATTCTTAAATATTTTGTGCAACTATGTTAAAACAAGGAACTCACATTGGACATTCATAATGATGTCATCTTCACAACTTAGCTCAGCCCATTTCCATGGTGGCAGGGTGAAGTGTTCTAGTTGACAATTGAAAACTGCTCCGTTGTCGTCTTTGTAAAGAGTTGTTGTCCACTGGTTTACGTTCCCGCTTGTTCGAGAACTTTCCCCCTTATTCTTGTACCAAACTAGGTCCCCGGGGGCGCTGTCATCAAGTTCAGTTGTGCAGGTGAGGTCGGCGTTGTCACCAGTAATAACAGTAAAGTCAGAATTGATGAGGCAAAGAGGCCTATTTGCGGCGGGCGATCAAAGAAAAGAGGAACATAACTCCATATTTCGACAAACGCTTCCAATAACTCAATAGCTCTTAAAACAGATGGGATTCATGTATAATTGTATGTACAAAATTTTTACTTATCGAATGGCAAGAAAGTTAAGTGTTCCTAACGTAATGGGGGTGTTTTACCATGCTAACATTTCCACAACGATACGACGGACATTAAAAGTACTTAAAGCTCGCCTTATAAATTTGGGCAACACAAATAACCTCGGCGTAGTTCCTCACAGTTTCTGGGTTTTAAACGACCATTGGGTAACAGTGCTTTCTGTTTAACACACAGAGACTAACAGAAGCATACAAACACACACATAATATACATGCAGTCTCTTTCTTAAGCACTACCGACAACATCAATAAACACAAGATCTCGATTCTACTCACCAATCACATGAATGTATGCTCTCTCTGACTCTACAGGTAGATCTAAGTCTGTGCATTCGTAGACATCATTTGACTCCTCAGTTGCGTTGAAGACACGAAGATTGTATTCAAACATACCCTCGTCCTCTACAACTTCATACAATTCAGGAGTATCCGATATTCTCCCTAAGGTCAGGCGGACTTTAGGATCCCCCTTATACCATGCAGCAGAAGTTCGTTCCTCCACGAAACTACAATTCAGTTGAGTGCTATCACCATATATCACAAGTGTGTCACCTTGCGATACCGTAATTATGCGCGTGACTCCTCGTGGTATACGAACATTAAATGTACGTAACCAACAGGATAAATAATTTGTTTCGTTATATCCGATAGTCCATACAATTATGTGAAGGCTATCTATCTATTTTATACACATTCATATCGGATATTGTACAAATAAACAATACTTTTGAATTCACATATTTTCAATTAATTTTACTAAATTTTCTTATTTCGTAAGGCTCCTCATATCGAATTGGTCAAACAATAATGTAATTTGTGGTGATATGCTCAAAAGGTATACATGCAAGAGGATAAGTTTATGGAAATCGGAGTTTGATGCACATGTAAAATTATAGTACAGTTTGATTATACGCCTAATAAGTCGATTTTGACGATTTATGTTTTTATATTTGTGTGATGAAAATGCAAACAGTTTATCTTTAAAGATAGAAATCATACATAAAATAGACTTACAGTAAGTGAGAGTGACGAAAGGTTCGTCCAGGAATTAAAAACACATCCGTTTTAAAACTTTATTCTTTATCGGTAATATATTATGTTTAATTATTATTAACAATACAAACTTCTATTGACGATTAAATCAGGTTAACTCCTCATCCTTATCGCAAGAAAAACGTTGATTACTTATCTCTTTTCACCTCTGCCACTTAGTACCTTATTAAGATATGTTTATCTCCCAAGTGCCATCGATTTTCTGCCAAGTACAGTTGTCAAAAACACGAAGTTTGTATGTCACTATCCACGTTTTATAGAGAGCTTGTCTTTGTGAAGCACCTGGCAATGTCCCACTTTCTATTGTCAAACTGACTGAGACAGTCGTGCTTTATCAGCTGCAGGATTGACTTATTGTCATATAGAAAATGACCCTACAACCAAATCAAGGCTTAAGAGTGGTGTAAATTGGATTAATACTGGATTATTTTTATTTCAATCAATTGTAAATTGATAAAAACTTGAGCACGGGTGACCTTGGCTCTTAAACAAATTTGTGGCACTGACAAGACAATGACATTTTTAAAATGGTATTTTCTAAGATTTATAAATGCAAGTAGGGGGAATGGACTTACATTGCACTATAATGGCTAGTCGTTTAACTTTATTGACGTGTTTATTATGTTAAGATGCATCTAAAACCTCCGGTAATAAACGTCGAAAAGATAAATAGTTGCCAACATTCGCAGATATTTAGGGTTTTTGGCTACCCATTCATCGTTTTGTATGTTGTGGATGAAAGTAAAGTTTATCGTTGAGATAAAAGGAAAGGGATAAAAATAAGAGTGAATCTTTCACACGTAATTCAAGTTCGCAAAATTAAAAACTTAAAACATAATTTACCTAACATGAAGAGGCAACATATAAGTATACTTCGCAGTAAGCAGGCAGACCTCAATATCTTTGTTGATACCATGCTTGCCTCTCAGGCTGAGTCAGTTTCAATGATTATATTCGATTCACATTAAGGTACTTGCATCTGTCTGGAAAATAATATGAAGTGGAAGAAAGTTTGAGTTATTGACTCGAGCGAAAATTATACTTCATATCTCTACCAAATATAAATGATCATGGAATGTTTGTTGTGTAATCGTTTTGATATAAATATAATTATGTAAAACAGTCAATGCTTTCTTGTAATAGAATAATCGCAGAAAGTGTGATATATCAAATTATATCCAATAAATCGGTGTTCCTAGTTTTAGCACAGTAAACTTATGTTCTTCACTTCTTTAAATTGTAATAATGTAATCATTTGTTTCACAGACCCATATACGTTTCAAAGCAATACAACCTTTATGATTACAAAAGCTACCTGTTTTTGACATTATGTATATGGCATTACGCTGTCAAGTTACCAAGTTTACATTTCATCGGAGCTATGCCAACTACGCCATCTAGCGTTCACTTCTTAAAGTATGGCAAATGTACCAAATACGCTTCAGTTTATACATTTATCCCTGCCTTGAAAAACCGAAGCAACCGATCACGATATTCTCGTTCGTAAGATTTATAATACATTAACGATACCACACATTTTTGTGTTGGTATCAAGAAGTGGATATGATCTATTTGTTACATTTAGGAGAAAGGAATCCTGAAAATGGTGAATCCATTTGTTTTGCTGGTAACATTTACCGTAATGCACTTACCAGGTAGGTTGCTTATTTTGACATGCCGTTGTTGGCTTATGCTTTTAACCCCTAACACCTCAATGCCATGCGATGTTTTTTGTACGGGAAAAATCAGAAAATAGCAATTATCATACGATATTCTTATACGAAAAAATGACAGGTAAGAAATGTGTGAGTGTCAGAGGAGATATGACTTGTGTTGGAACACAGACAAATATAGACACAGACTGGCAAAGCGACATGCCTTTTGTTCCATGGTCGTCTCGGTAGACTATTGCCTTTTCATATTAAAATAGGCTTCAAAGGTGTTAAACTTGTTTGAAACTTTGTTTTTGGTTGATAATTGCACGAGATTATAAGATGGCATCGTGCGGTCAGTCGCGTAGCAACCATAGTTACTTTGTGAGCTCTCAAGGCAGAAACACTGCTTCACGCCAATCAAAACATAACACGCCAGCAGTTTCATAAACATGTCCTTCCTTTATGAAAGTGTACAAGACGGTATGACTGACCGTAAACCATTGAGTAAAACCAGACGGTATCGATAGAAGACTTTCAAATTTGCTTCAAACACGTGCACACTCATTATATATTCATAAAAAACGGTAAAATCACTTTCCTGAAGCTCAAAACACTCCCGTTTTCGCCAGTACGCCAATTCAGCTCAGCACCACACGACAATAACAATACAAACTTTGCCGAACATACTTTCGCTTAACAATTGGCGAAATCCGAAAATTACCGAAGGATGTATGGTCGGCACTCTTCGGAAAAGAGAGGCAAGAGTAACCTCAGGCGAGGCGAACATGGATGGGTTACGTAACCGCTTCACGCCTTGAACAATACCCGTTTTTAGTCTGTGTCTATACTTGTGTGTGGTTGGAACACTAGCGATTGGATCAACACTGCCGTATGAAGGGAGGGTTAGTTTCAATAAAACTTTGTTAATTTTTAACGTCAGTGCAAGAGAGTACAGTTGAATACCATTGGACGGGAAATAACGCAATCCTATCTGCTTGTTCAGTTATGAGTGGAAATTAGAATCTAGTGCAGCTAGGGAGTATCTATGTCTCTGTGTCATTGTAACTCCGTGGCTCGCATTCAAGTTAGGTACTGAGGAGTGGACTATTAATTTTGAATTTGGATTAATTTGTAACGTGTGAAATAAATATGAACAGCAATAACTTCTTATTGCAAGTAATTTTTTTTCTGCTACTTGAAATATTCCATGTTGTATATCTCTTAATATAACCTGCCAATGGTTTTTTTCGAAATGTCGGATTAAGAGGGCATATTCTAAATCCGAAATATTTTGCCTCGTGGAATTTTATTAACGTTGATCGTTAGGAGTCAAGGAGTTGTTGAAATGATAAAAGAAGACGACGTAATTAGAGTATAATATGCACCATTGACTTTATTTATCGAGCATATAGAATTTGCCTCTGAAAGGCATTAAACACGTTGAGCAGATTATGAAGACTTAACCTTAAATAAATCTATGAGTGAGATTTCCTTCTCTTTACATTGAAATACGTATATTATTTAATGCGTAGGTATGTATTCAAGGGACGAAATCTGTCATTTTCTATGATTTTCGATGACAACAATCCCCAGTCAAGTAACTAGACGACTCAAATTGTGACCAAAGATAGCTTCGAGGATATATAAAACAACCTTCTTGTTCATTCAACGATCCCACGTAAAGTGAAAATAGGAAATGCAATCTATTTCCTATTTTCATTTTTGTGCAGACATACGCTGTGGCATGGTGCTTAGCTAACACTGACATCAAGACGGTGCGTCTAAATTGTTACACTCAAGTTTACATTTATCGACTCATCAGCTGTAAATTGATTCGTATTCGGTGACATATTTGCTGTTCAAAGACAAAGGGGTAATAAACATATTGGCGATACTCTCGGGTATTACTCACAAGGACATTGAATACCGAATCGTGTTCCCGAAATCACGGAAAAGCGGGATGTTTTTTTGTTCATCATCTAGGCCCTTGAAATCACAAATAAGGGTATTTTCTGCACAAATTTATCCAAGAAAGTATCAGAATACAACTTTTAAATATGGTAAATAATTTTCTCAGAGCCATTACAGCCATTTCAGCGCTGAGGTGAAAATGTTAGCAAGGGCGTTATCATGTAAACTTTTCCAAAAATTATCAAGTTGCTCCAGACTGTAATAGTGGCACAAGGGACTGTCGACAGTCTATGTTTGTTTGCCCGTCCCAACGAGGACCTGACAGCCATTGGAGGCTTTGACGAATAATCGTAACCAGAAGTAAACAGCTCTCACAAACATTCGTTTGGTTTGAGAAATTTATTGACTTGTACAGAGCGGACCGTTTTTGCATACGAGGGGCTCTTTTATAAACCTGGTACACACTTTTAGAGCTCACAGGTAAAGCTGGATACCCATGCTTGTTCAGCAAAATTTGAAAAAAAAAACCGTTACAAGTATCTAGATTCACATCAGACGCTACAAGACAGCAAACGATACAGAAATTGTGTAACATACATTGGAACTGAACATTCATCTACATTGATACGTTGATTATTTAGTACAGTATAGCAGTCGAAAAATCAGACCTTCGGTCATATGTTTTCACCGTGACGTGAACAAATGACTCAATCGCCACGCTACAACTCGGATGTTCCGCAACGAGAATAGAGAGAAGCCATTGGCGATGGGGGATTGCAACAAATCGACATTAAATTGTTCAAGTTGGTGACGGTCATATCAGTTCAGTAAAGATAAAAATACAGTTAAATTTGCAACACACGTGGTTGGGCAGAAAAAAAAGTGTCCCACCAATCCACATAGTGGATCCGTGGAGTAAAAAAAAGTTCCCTACATCACGGACAAGGTCTGTGCCTACATGGATTGTTTATACTAGAGGAAATGCTTCAGGATCCGTTTGTGTTTTCTAAAAAGTTCCCACAAGCTTTAACTCGGCGCTAATTATATGCATTCAATTCCTCTGTACAGAAAAAAAAACAATCCTTAAACTTTCCTATAGACCCTCGAGAAACGAGGGTCTATGGTTTTCCTGATACACCATAGGTACGATGCTGTGTGGACCTTTGTGAACATGTTCCGTTCACTACGTTACTGCACCACAATAGAGGGAAACACTGTGGACGAACACAAATCACCATACACAGACTTAGGTGGCTGCAAAGTTTGCAAGGACCAAAGACCACATGTACAATATAGAAGGGCCTCGGCTACTTCTTTGGCGTCTACACACGCGCTACTCCGCTCTGCGTGGTGGGGCTTAGCCCTGCGTACCGTGCTGTGTTCTCGGCGTTATAACGCCGGGAACACACAGCACGGTACGCAGGGCTAGGCAGGGCTATAATACGGCCTCGGCGTAGTCATAGCCGAGCATTCTTGACTCATACCGGCCGTAGGGCTAAAAGCTGACCGTCGCACATCGGTTGCCGTGGCAGAAAATTACTTTAAATGTAACCTCCGTGGCTTTGTTTTTAGGTCACGCGCAGTGTTGTCCTAATATTTAAAAGTAGCTGGGTAATTTAAGAAAGTAGACGGGTGGACTGCGAGGGAGCGAAGCGACCGAGCGGCGAGTGAGCGTAGCGAAGAGGGGGGAGAGCCACGAGAGGGGGTCTCCCCCTCTCGCAAGGCGAAAAATGAAATTTTGGAGTGGAAATGGTGCTCTCTGGTGGCATCTTAGGTGACATTTAGCTGAGACTGAAACAGTAGTTTTGTTGTGTGTCATAGACGTGGTCCACATACAACAAAAGCAAACAAACATGATTTTGTTTTGTTTGTATTATTTATGACACACTTATGGTTTTTATTTGCAGTGAAGATTTCACATTTAATCTTAAATAACCTTCAGTCTGCTCATTTCATTGCTCATTTCCCATTCTTCATTACCATATAGTTTCTGAAACTTATGACACAAAGTGAGTGATTGACAGAAATGTTGCAACAAATTTCTAATAAATGCCAACCGTGCACGATCATCGCGTCTCGCTGTCCCCAAATTTGATCAAAGCAGATATGCAGTATGGCGTCGGAAGGAAACAACTCTATTTTCTTTCAAATTTGCTCCACGAGTCCGTGAAAAAAATGATTCAGAGGGTCCATCGAAGGACACTATCGGGCAACCCAACATGGAGAACATGGAGAAGCGCAGTGAAATTGAACTCATGCCGGAATCCACGACGTATTGTCCTGTTGTCTTAAACAACGGGGGATCAGCGCCACGGTGAAGCCGTGAGCCGTGACGATGATGCGCCGGTCGGCAACGGTCGGCAACACACATGCCTGTGACCGTGGATTCTAGTACGTAAAAATAATCAATGGAAATAAAATACCCATTCAAATAAACAGTTGGTTCTAAAAAAATCAGTTCTAGCTCATTTTTTAAAATTAATCTAGAAAATGCGTCGGTATTGCTCTGAGAATAACTTGATTTGTTGAGAAGATCATACTCGTAGTGACGTTGGCAGCCAGCGCGGCGGCGGAAAACTAGCTTGCCAGTCTCATGAACTTCGAACCGTCGATCAAAATCACATCTTTTCGGCGCTTTTCTCTCACAAATTCAGCGAAATTGAAGTTTTTCATACATAAACTAAATGTATTGTTGGAATCAAGTATACCTTTCGAACGGGCTTTCTTCGATCTTCGGGAAAAAAATATTCCATCGGCAAGGCCTAGGTGCCAGTGCAGTGGCCGACGCCACATTTATTTTTGACGCCATCGTTAAAAATTACCTAAGATGACCTTCATACTAATCAAACAAATTACACTGCTCGTAACAAAGGCAACACCATAGGCGTATCAATCAGCCAATCACACTATTTAGCAAATAAAAGATCGGGCTCATAAAGCCATAAATGGGTATTTAGAAACTGTTTTGTGTTTGTGCAGTTTCCATTCGGGAAAGGGGTCGCGAAACTGCTAATCGTACGTGTGCGTCTAATAGCCGTGCATTCCCGAAATTAATAGGTCTATAAAAATAATATAATTACGTTAAAAGTAGCCGGGAAAATGCAAAACAGCCGGGTTATTTACCCGGCACCCGGCTTCTAAGGACAACACTGCACGCGTACATCAGTTCAAGGAGGTAAAAGTTCTCGTCTACCTTCATGGTTAGTCATGGAGCCAGGAGTGGTTTAGCTTTTCTCAGGAGTACGCGGTATGCAGTAATCGTGTTCTCCCTACAATGTTCTCGACAGTCACCAAAGTATATTTTTTCGAGTTCGCGATCACCTCACACTAATGTGACGTTTATGCCAGTTTATTTCTTCATTTTACACCGTTTTGATATTTCTATGCCAACAGACGTTGGGCAAGTCTATAAAAACGAGACGAAAACAAATCCAACTTTAAGCTCTAAGTCCTGTCGGCGGTACAGCAACTGTTGCACCTTGTAAGCATTTGAACTGCCCGTTACGACTATATACTTTTTTGCAGCAAATAATGGGATATCGAAAACAGGATTGGTCTTCGAAATTTTATTGCAAAGCTGATCGTCAAAATGTAACTTTGGCAAACGGCATTGATTGTAGAGAATCCTTAAATTGCAACACTGCGCTCTCGATCTGAATCAATATGATTGTATGCATGACGTTTCACTATGTGTGTGTGTTTTTTTTTAATACGGATTCTCAGCGATGAACAGTTGCTTTAATTATAAAACCCGTTATTATTTCTGCCATCTATGGTTTTATGTACCGTGTCGAGAACAGCGATTGAAGAAATGCATGCACACCGATTCACTCAGTATTTTCAACACATGTCAAACAATATAAATACTCTCTTGTGTCAAGCACATTTCATAGAATAATTCAAAAATGGCTGGCTTTATCCTCTTTTGAAATGATTAGTACGAGCCGCAAAGTCTTAACGGCTTGCATTAAATGGGCCACTAATCTTTTGATCGTCATGTTAATAAACTTGACAATTTCCAATGTATGTTCGGACAGAAAGTGCTATTGCAGATCATTTCTTTTAAAATATTTTGATAATGATTTTGACAGAACGAATAGATAAAATGTTGTGCTTCACATCATAGTCTGTTTGGAGCTGGCACATTTTCATCCAGTTTATCACACATTTAGCTTTTTTCTGCACACCGAACGCGACGAGTCTTACCGTGTACAACTTTAGTGTGTCTTAAATTACTGCTCATTATCTAGCTTGTCAGTTTCTAACAATGAAAGTCTGTAACACCAAGCATAGTAAGGTATATCACATGTTTCCTTACTTAACAATACACCCCCCCCCCCCCTATTTCACTTAAAATTGGAGAATTTTCCTCATTTCCACAAATTTGAGAGCCAAAACAAAATCCGAATTTTCCTTACTTTTAATGTTTTCCCATTTACCTCGTCTAATTAACTTGATTAAGATATTTTAATTATAAATAATTTTGGAATTCAGTTCGAGTTTGTGAAAACAATTATGTCAAAAGCGAATGTAAAATAATTGTATTTTCCTGTTAAAGTTAGCGTTTTTAACCGAAGCATGCACCCTGCTAGTAGAAAGCTTATGTTCTGCATGTGTACACATTCAATTTCATATTACGACCTTTACGCACAAAGGATGTTTACGGATAACATCTGGCAATGACTTTGACTACATAGAGCGTTTTCATTTATTACCACTTAGGTATTGACTGCTTAATCACGGTACCGCCAAATGACACACTGGTGATATATGGTGACAGCACTCAACTGAATTGTAGTTACGTGCAGGAACGAACGCTTGCTGCATGGTATAAGGGGGACCCTAAAGTCCGCCTGACCTTAGGGAGAATATCGCTAATCCTGAATTGTATGAAGTTGTAGGGGACGAGGACATGTTTGAATATAATCTTTGTATCTTCAACGCAACCGACGAGTCAAATGGTGTTTATGAATGCACAGACTTAGATCTACCAGGGAACGCAGAGAAAGCATACGTATTTGTGATCGGTGAGTACTTCAATATTGTAAACCTATATGTGTCGCATGATCCTTGTAAGTGAAAAATTCACTTTAGGAATCGATATTTCTAGAAAGGCGTGGCCCTATAATGAGAAAAGTTCCTTTGTAACGATTTAGTGAGCATTGTGACGCGTACGATAACTAGGTGGAGTAATGCATCGTTATGACATGTACAGGGACAGTAAGCATGCAAAGCAAGCTTAAAAACAAGCCACATGACACAATATCACTATGCAATACGTTATTTGTAGCCAGCGCTGAATTTCTGATTGTAACGACGATTTCTTGAGTTGATTGTGAGAAAGTCATTGCCCCCATTGGCGAGTTCCTTTTCAAGCGATCCGAGTGATATTGTTCAGTTTTTACACTTAATTCGCTTTACTGTACTGTACTGAGTTGAGTTATCTTTGCATCCAGAAAGCCGCATCAAATGAAAAACTGTACATGTGATAAGGACGTCAATATTACCTGTTCATGAACATGGAGTAAATTAACAGTAAATTAAATTGTCTATTTTATTGTACATCATTTGACTAATCGATATCGGTTAAGATAAATTGTGTCTCGAGGACAGTTTATTAGAATTCTCAATCTGTTACAGTGTTTTTCAGGTCTACCGATTGTGTGTGCTTATTTTGTAGTTGTCTGAGTCATGATTTAAATTTCTTATTTTTTTATTATGAAAATCGAAAATTTTACTTTTCTTAAAGTTAACACAGGGATTGCCACTTATGATTTCATATCACCGTACTTATTTTTGTCCGATACCAGACTTTGCACGATGATACCTGAATTGTAATGGTAATTTTGAAAGAATAGCTAAAATCTTATTTACGGAAGGTAAGTTTGAGATAAAAATGAAGTACTTGAATTTGGAGATTTATACTAGCTTAAAAGGAATATGACTTAGTGTGCACGTGATTTTAATATGTTATTTGAAACAACATTCGACACGCGGATAATAATAACAAGGTAATGTTCATTTCAGATGGTGTTCCAAATTGCACGGTGCATCCTGATCAAACAGTTATACAAGGAGATCCTATTGCGTTTGAATGTTCTATCGATTTAAATGAGAATGCTCCAGGAGACTTGGTCTGGTTGCAAAATGGAGAGGAAGTTTCACGCAACCAGGGCCAACACTGTACGTGGGAGACTCAGCTAAGTAGTTCGGACCATAACGCTACCTTTGACTGCCAGCTACAACACTACACATTGCCGACATGGAATGGTCAACTATATCATGTCAAGAAAAAATACGCATGAACGTTCAGTGTACGTCATTTACCAAATAAAATAAGTAGTATTCGTCCTACACGATGAATACGTTTATGATATCAAAATCTGTTGTTAGATGTATAGCGTACGTGTCGATCCCACAACTATGGTCAAGTACATGTTTAGACATTTTACGTCATGTACATAGTAAACATCAATCCATTAAGTAATCACTCAACAACAAACACTTTCTGTTCTTAAAGATGAGAACAACACTTACGCACACTTCAACGAGCAGTCATGTGTACGTTTACAAGTATAAATATCGGTACCAAGGGGGATACTTTTTTTTGAAGACTAAAGTTGTATATTTGAATATTTTTTTTCGCCCAGATGCCCCAGATATTTCTGTAGTTTACGAAAGTCAGACCCAATGAGGAGAGAGGAGGATTTCAGTGCCGAATGTTAGTATTCGATGCCAATCCAGAGGAAATAGTATACGAATATTGGATCGGCCCTGATGGAAAAATGATTTCTGACAGCACATCACTTTTACTCAAGATGTAAGCAGAGAGACGAGTGGTAAATACATCTGTGTCATGTCCAATGTCTTTTACAACGGAGTCAAGGGTTATGGAACTGCTACAGTAGACGTTGATGTGCTATGTAGATCGCGTTAATTACTAAGGCATCGACTGAGATATTAGTTAATATACCAGTAATTGCTGACATCATTAACGGGTAATCAATGAAGAATACGATGGTATATACACATATTCCTAGGTGATATCAACTACGATTTACTGTAATCCAATATAATTATTCTAACTCGTTCACATGGCAAAGTTACATAGAATGCAATTCAGATCCGTAACTGCGGCGACTAAAAATATATTTTAAATATACGAATGCAAGATTGTCCATCTATGCTCCATCAATCCATCACCAACCCATGCATACATCCATCCATAATATATTTTTGCATGTATTCATGAACTTTCTCTCCCTAGATTTATCAACTGCCAATATGACAGTAATGCCTAGTGCCAACGTTATGAAGGGGGATGAAGTAAGAATAGCCTGTGAGGCTTTGAACGGCAACCCCGATCCACACAGGCTGGAGTTATTATATGAAGGCAATACCATCGAAGAGAGCGTTGAGAGAAAACTACAAATCACTATCGAAAGCGTCGATGGATCACAGAGTGGCATTTACCATTGTAATGCTTACAGTCATTTCTACGACGGTGAAGAACACTCAACAATTATGCGGGAAATAGTTGTCCATTGTAAGTACAAGCATGAAGAGTGTTTTTCGCATCGCAAAATTAATCTCTGACTTATAAGTTCATCACATGATCATTTATTGTACTTCTTCGTTCCTGTTGATTTGTGGACATTTACTGAATTGCTCTTTTAAATAATTATACATTTATGAATTGAAGTAGTAGTGTTTTATTTTCATTTTATGCTATTGGTATGAAATGCAGGAATTTGGATGTATCGGAAAAAAAATATACGAGATGATATTTCAAAGACATGAACTTATCTGCGGTTTTGTTGAAAAAGCGTTGAGAACACAGCTCTATCACGACTGTACGGCAGCCAAGAAGGAGACGCAACACTTCGTTTTAGTAAATAGTAACACAATATCGTGAAATAGGTTTTACAGTACATAGCTTTCAACTCCATCTTAATTTAAATCATTTCGTTCTGACATTAACTTTGATTTTAAGACCTAAATGGTAATCTGTATACAATTTATTATTGTGCACCAGCAATAGCGTACTATGCAGTTACAATTTCTCGTTTATGTACTCATACGATTTTCAAGCCATTGTCGACACACTCACACCGTAGAGGTTGACAGGTCCTATGTATCTCCTTACTAAATCTCAGCCAAATTGTCTGAAAATAAAACTTTGAGAACATAAAGACACGCTGGAAATGCAATTTAAAATGAAATAAAAACTATATATAATAGAATAGTCACTTTTACAATATTGACTGCATATTCAAATATGATTTTGATAACCTGAAGTATACACGTACGTATACTAATAAAATTCACAACAACAGTGTAAACTTAGTGAGCAAAGATCTGCATTACGTGTAACTCATGATCTGCAGAGATATACCCTACGCATATCAACGTATTGGAATGTGCCATACACAAATATTTATCATACATGCTATGCCTGTATTGCCATTCTTCTATTGTTCAGACGGTACTGATATGACCCATATTTTAACTAGTGAAAATATGGATTATATTTTCACTGTAACCGAACTACTTACAGCGACGCGTACGCGTGACCTTCACTGTATGCATGACCATCGTTGGTATATGTACATATAAAACAGCTGAGCGAATAAGACAAATGACAATCCGAAATGTCATTATGATTATGGTCAAAATTATGTTGTTTGCAGTCACTTTATGGGCATTACACTTAGGCACAAGTACAGTTGTACCAAAATCATACAAACAAACGTATTGAAAATTTGTATAATTTGCCGACACCTGTCAATTCACGGCCGGTCCCGTGGCGGTGCACGATGCAGTGTTTTCGTGTCGTCTACGCTGCTGAAGATTACACCATGGATGTATGATTACACGTAAAGATATCGGTTGACAGAGCATCATGATAGAATCGCTTTACGACAAGTTTCCTGTTGATGAGCTTGAATTACAAGCGGTGAATTACATCGTTTACAGTCGTAAATGGGCCACGAAAATCCAATCGCACGAAAATACTCGCGACAGACAAGGTTGAAGGTGCACATGATATTTGATATTTGTACCTGTCAGTGCACAGGTCATGTTCGTGTCTGGTGGCACCGATGCGGTGCGGGTTTCAGATACAATGTACCATCTGGGAAAGTAAAACTTTCGCTTAGGTTGTTAAAGGAAGTTAGTTCTATTTAGGCAAGCCAGGAACGAAAATATACGAGCAGACGACGGAAATACCTTTGAAATGTTTTATTCGTACAGCAACCGCAAATAAAATCACGAACGAGTTACGACACTACAGCTTACAGCTTACAGTGTACTCACTTCATGTTTTCACTAATCCGCTTACTGAGATGGTAAATTCGGCATATTTGACGTCTGGGAACATGTATAATTCTTCGAGATAAACTGACTGGTACGGGTATTATATCCACTGTATGTGCATTCATAGATGTCGCAGAGCTGCTTGCTCTGTGCTCTCAGCTGTTCATACTCAATAAAGAGTTTGAGCGTGGCGCGAGTACTTTGACCCGATTTTGACGGCCTCATAACTTTCATGCAGGGATGAAATTATGTATCAAACACGAAAACACACCCATTTTACAAACTCCCGCCTATGTTTTACATCCACCGTCATTTTCAAGTAAAAATAAATCTTCTTCAAATTGTGAAAACCTGCGTCAACATCGTAATATTTAAATTGTTTGCTTTAAAAGTGCTCCATAAACCCTCCTTTGAAGTGGAATGGCCCAATAGCGGAATAATATCAAGAAGTGATACGGTTGCTCATCACTCCTTAGCAACCAACTTTTTATAAGTACAGCCTGGAGGAAGCAAGGTCGATTTCAAGTTGATTTCGTCGCTAATTTCGGAGCGTCTGTAGTAAAACAGTCATAACCAAAGCATGCATGTATGATAAAGGGGTTATTACACGAAGTTTGGGCGATACCACGTCGTATTCTCGTGATGTGTCCGTATTTTGACTCGTTGCTGCGCAACTCGTCAAAATACGGACACATCACTCGAATACGACGCGGTATCGCCCAAACTTCGTGTAATAACCCCTAAATACTTTACGTAATACAATTAATATTGTGTTGAATGTACGTCCAATATATGTTAATATACTGAACGTATATCGAGCCTTTTGTCAAGTTGGCGTTGACCTCTATTTTGCCGTCACCCTAACCACTGTGATGTCTGTTTTAGGAAATGATAAGAAGCACTGTAGATAAAAAAGACAGCTGTTGGCGTTTTGTTTGCAATTACTTAAATTTGTTCATGTCTTAGAACTTATGACATTCTTTTGCCTTCCAGTCTCACCTAAAATTGACTCTGAGAAAACTAAGTTTGAGGCAAACATAGGTGACGCTGTGTTTATGTCTTGTGAGGTACTAGGATTTCCAAGACCCCAGTATCCTGGTTCGACAACAATGACCCCTCATCACTGGGGACGAAGAAAACAAGAAGATAACGGAGGAAGAGACTGATGAAGAGAACATGTTTACAAGCACTCTGACTGTCACCGTTGCCGATGAATCGTACTACGGGACACACACTTGTAAAGCATCGACAGCATACCTCCTGATGATGAACAAACGATGGAAATAGTTAAACCGAGTGATTCGGGTATTTGGTTAAATTTTTCATGTTGATGTTTATTATAATTTGTTTATAACATTTACGTGTACAATGTTTTTAATAATTGTTTATATTGTTCAATTATCGTCAGGTATTACAGGTATTATGTTAATTGGATAATTTTCCCTAAACTGTCCTCTTGGCGATTTTAATGCTTCACAGGTTCAAATTCAACAATTATCGCCATCGCAGTCACCGTCGCATCTGTGGTTATTGTTATCATTGTTATCGCTATTATCTTTTGCTGCAGACGCACAGTGAAGAATGGAGTCAAGGGAGGTGGGTTAATGGTGATTTTATAATTGTTTGTGATCTCGGACACAGAACTACATTTTTTCTTGTATTTTAATAAAAGAGCAGCAACAGCTTAATTTAGCAAACAGTGTGGTTTTAAGGTCATTATTAGTGGAGTTTAAAATTTGGCAGCCTACAAAATAAAGAAATACTCTAAAAATCGATTCGCAAAAAACACAGTGATCGTTATCAACCATTTGTTTTCATATGCAAATACCTTGAAATAGATTGGCTGACGAAAGTGCAATATCGCATGCCCTTTTCAGTTATTGTGATATGAAATATTTCTCTTATGTCACTAGTGGCGGAGACTATGATTATATTGCATTCAGAATGGCGATATTATTGATGTCTTGTGAATTTCATTTTGTTAATGAGATAATTTCAAGGGCATTTGTTATCTTTTTCAGAGAAAACAAATACTGGGTAGGTCACATTCAACATATTTATATAAATTGCAATGCCGTAGCATAGTTTTGCTTGTTCTTTATTTGAATGTCAAGTAAACGTTTTCAAGCTTCAGTACATGACAACTAGAATTCTTTTAAAGAGATAATTGCATAGGAATGGAGAAACATTCTTTCGAACAGCATTAATCATTCATGGTATATGCATTGTTATTGACATCAAGTTACTAGTTTTGTCTGCATGTATAATACACAACCTCTTAAGCAATATGATAGTAAAAGTGTTAGGATTTCGAACACCTTTCATCGACACGACGTTCTCTCAAGTAGATGCCTACTTATTCAGTTTACCCTGTATTTCCCAGTAGAGTGGGTGATGGAGATCAAGCTGAATTAGACCCGAGTCATGATAAAGACAGGCAGGAACCAGACGGTGGATCACAAGAATTCGAACTTAGCCCATGCAGCGGTAAGATGCAGTCCTTTCGTATCTTAACAAGAATAATCTTCGAATAGAATGTAACCGGTGTGCTGTTTATAAGCGTAACACGTGACAATAAATATCCACGCTTTACGCTCCAGAACCAGCGGCGATTTCAACAAAAACTTGACTGAAGAAGAGAAAGGGTCAACAGATAGAAACCCGTCTTCAATGAGTCCCGATGGTAACCAAGGGGACAAGAAAGAGGAAGGGCTTCATCCAAATCCTAGTGCTTTGTATGCGGTGCCACACAAGGAAAAGAAAACACAACATGCAGGAGACACATCTAATGTTTCTGGATCCGATGGTAAAGTAACTGTGACAGACCAACCATCGCCGAAAGACATCACTGTGTCACAAAAGCAGAGCCGAACATCAAAAGTAAGAGATGTACAACGATTCGTCAAGAATGAAAGCTAGAATGTAGATATTTTGATATGGTTTGACCTATCTACAATCTCGTATGTTCGAAGTTGACACTTACCACCAAATTTATAATAAAACAATTTGTATAGTAATGCAACAAACGCCCGTCATACAGTGCAATTATTTCTCATATACGTCATTCAACAAATTTATAACCCGAAAGCATCATCAATATGTAGATATTTATTCTTCTTCTATAAAGTTTGATCAATATTGTTTAGACATTGTCGTGTGATGTTGAAAACGTTTAAATTTCACTTTGTTTGTTTTCTGCTTGTTTACCTTTTTAGAAGGAGCGTGACCCAAGGGGAGATTTAGCCTACGCGGATTTGGATCTGACGGGGAGTAGTGGTATGAGAGGCAGAACAAGCCTTCGGACACAGAAAAGACTCAGTACGCAACGATAATGCACGCATCGTCGAATCCATAGGGGAGGAAGGTAATGAAAACATGCACCTTCCTCGATCACACTTTCATCTGAAACTGACAGAGGTACAAACACTTTGCTGTCATTATGAATGCATAAGGTAGTGTGACACTTAAATGATGTGTGTACAATGCTGAGAAGCGGTCTAACCATGTATTTGTCTGTTGACGGCAAAGGTTTCCTTTGTACTTAACATACTACATTTTATCTGATTTCATTCTTTGTAGTTCAATCGGCTGCTATCACGAATAATCACTGTGTTTAACATGTAGAATTACACAGTGGATTTCAAGTCAAAGTGATATTTTCGTTCGATTGCAGAATCACTCGTTTTGAATTTGTAAAGTTAAAGTATTTTGATTAAAATAAAATGTTAGAAGAAATTACAACTAAGAATTACTAATTTATTTCAGGGATTTTAAAATTTAAATTTGTATGCATTCAAATCATAAAAAAATTATTAATGCTGTAATTTGATATGGAGCATTATAGTTCAAGAAGTACTACCAAATTGAAATCTGTCTTTATTTTTTTAATTGTCATACTGAAATTTACTCGGATATGGTTTCCCAGTAATGTTCACAATAAGGCAAACGATCTGTATTTACGTCATTCTGCGACTTTTCTGTATTTGATATAATACAGAACAGTTGGTAACATTTTGTAACATTTTCAAAGAGAAGGCTGTTTTGTACAAGTTTGAAATTCATCACAAAGATTAAGCAAACAGTAACAAGATTGAGAATTTAAAAAACACACATGTTTCGAACAGACAACTTGTCCTTCATAAGCACCCACACTTGATCTGACAGAAAGAGCCAAGTGCAGGAATTTTAACAGCTGGGGTATTAGATCAAGCGTGGATGACACTACTGAAGGACAAGCGATTTCTTCCAAACATGTCTGTTTGCTAATTCACATTGAAAGCAGGGACCCTACCTGTACTTCAGTGTTAATGCTTACTTGATGAGCATTCGCTGTATTATAAGCTTTAGAAACATTTACATGTTTACAAATTCTGCTTTAAAGCATTGATTTACGCCAACAACTGAACATGAAACACACTTTCAAGCAATAGTTTTAGATAAGCAATATCATAAACACTCTATGATTGTTCTTTATATAGTAAGATATTTTACGTACATGACTTGCAAAAATAACGATATTTTACCTTAGTTTGAATGCATCTTACATGTTTTAGGAAAATGATAATACCTACAATTACTATACTTATTCCAGTGTCATCGATGAAATGTTAAAATTTTCTTTTTATTTGGTTTACAGATCCCTACGGGTGATTTTACGCGCATTTAAGCAAATTGTATTGTGCATGCAAAATACTGAATGCAGGTTTTCATTGATCTTACACATGAACAAGCCTGGGCCATATTGTTATTAAATTCCACCAAGGAGTAATTCGAGCGAAATGAGATTGTCAATTTTTGCAAGCAAGCACCATTGACCTATTTATTTGACAATTAATTAATGGCTATATTGTCAAGAAAATCTTCGCTCTATGTAGTTCCCAGCTAGGGCCTAAATGATGCTTGTGAAGTTGAGTTCTCTCCCATATGTTTATAAATTGTACTTGATTAGAATGAGATTATGAAGATGTATAATTGACATCATATTTGCTCAAACGTGATCAATTACTTTTATTCTTATAACGTTTACTGTACATGGATTTCTATATTTCGCCTGGTCAAATATGTTAAAGCACAGTTGAACTGTTCCGCAAAAGGAAGCAATAATTATCAATTGTTCTAAATAGCAGATTATTAACAAGTTATGTTCAACCATGCAAACGAATCAATAATATGTTGTGTTCATACTAACGATTGAAAACAATAAAAAAATGAGATGAATATTAATTGTTTAAAGTGCCGAGTATTTTTTTTATTTCAAATTTTTCAGTTTATTAAATTTTCTGCTATTCCGTTGCATTTTTGACACATATAAAAAACAATTTGATGATATCAAGAGTCCGCTCTGCATGCTCTCTCAGCATTTGTTCGACAGCGTTTGCGCACCATTTAGAGTACAGCGAACTCATAATATACACGACAGTAAATGACATCAAATCGATTCCAGCAATCATTATCATTCAAGGCAAATAAATTACCAGGTCCAATCGCAGCCGTCGACAGTAAATCGCAGCCGTCGACATAAAGCAAACACTGGGTAAAACGGTCATAAAATGATAACCCAAATCTCTGATAGTTGATAACATGGTATCACAGACGCCATAGAAAAGCTGACTTTATTATCCAACTGTCGGTGTTTCTTCGCATTTATCCGAGACAGCTAAATATTTGTTTTGGTTAATGATGTCATAAAAACTTTAAAAAATACACTTCTCGGACATATGGAAAATACTAAGATTTCAACGCAGAGTTTGTTTTTGTGAACCATTAATTGTGTCATGTTTGTGACTCTGTCACGGATAATGATCACTATCAGTGAATTATCAAACACGAAGTCTGTATAAAGTCCACTAATACCGGTGAGGACATGCGCAAACTTTTACATGGTCGTGAAATTAGATGTAAGGTCTAAATAACTTCCACATGGCTCAGCCAGCGAAATTCCTCTCGATAATCTTTAAAAATTATAGTGGGTGTCGCCCTTCAAATATTTAGAGCTAACTAGGCCACTTAAACCTTAAAAAAAAACCGCATTTCCCACGTTTTTGTTCATTATTCCTCAAGTTTTGGGGACGGAGGCTCGTGCTCAAAGACACAACACAAATTGTAATTTGAGAAAGAAGTCGTGATCAATTATATTGTTAGGAGGTCAATGTTAAATGGTATTCATTTCGTGTTAGTGAGCACGTTTTGTCCTTTCAAGGGGCAAACAAATAACCGCAAAGGGTAGGCTAGCAAGCAGAAGTATTCAGTGGGTTTCGTGAGGTTTCAGAAAAGGGAAGGCCAAACAAATTGGACATAAAGATGATGATTGGTGGTCCTGCGTAAATAAAGAAGAGAGTAGAGACTATTTATAATAAAAAAGGGAAGCATGAGAGTTTCAGATCGATAATATGAAGGAAATACAAATATGGATTGGAGGGAAATTTTTTCATATCGTGGTCCGAACAGCCCAAAAGCTATTTTAATTAAAAAAAAAAACATTGATGAAGAAAGTGGCATGTTTACGTCAAGGGAGAACTCTGACTATAGTTAAAAATCTTAAAATGAGAAGGTAAATTGCAATTATTTCTCTTCCTGCTTTAGCCTTCGTTTGAATCGTTTCCGTGTTTACTAATTACTTTAAGAAAGCTCTCAGACGACACTATAAGCAGGCAGTTAACGTAGTTTAACCAGAAACATTATCAAAACAGATAGAATTGTGACAATTTACATTTATGGCATATTCGACACATAAATGTCAAATTGTTTGATATGATTCATGTAAACCCCATATGCTGAAAATGTCGTCTTTTAGTAAAGCATTTGTGCAACGTGTGTAAACAGACTGTGGTAGTTTGGTTACACACGACATGTTGGTCTTCATATGAAAATTCGACCTAATGAAGATTAATAACAAGGATTTCTATGATTCCAACAAGCGTGAAAGCTTGTATTTGCACTACGAGTTCAACGCCTTCCTAAAGGCTTGATTTCGTACAAGTTGCATGTTTTGAACTCTTGACGGCAGATTTGCACTCATACTTGTCGACAATGACTTCTATGTGTTAGCCTGTGTCCACAAGGCTTTATCAAACATTATCCACCATGTCATTGCAGCAGCTTTATTTTGTTTTATCTATCACTAATGCTGTGTCTTTCGCGAAACCGCTGCTAATTCGTTTGAAGGCATGATGGAAAACCACAGTCGCTCTTATTTAGGTCACAAAAGAAGCTGTTAAGGAAATAGAAATACTATACTTTTACAGCAAACATTTTAAAAGGATGACAACTGACCCGAACTCTGACTCAACAGGCGCGGTCTATGTGCACAAACACTCAGGTTATTTATAGAATCCGTGCCAGACTTTCACAAAAGGACAATAAATTACCAATGGCTGACCTAAGATAGCAGCGAGAAACTACATCAAAGCAAACATTGTAAAATGATTTACTAAGAATGCTAAACTCATCGAGGATCAAACACGTCAATAGATGTTTGCACAGGGATTACCATTTATTTTATGGGGTCATCGAGGGTTTTATGAAGCAGCAAATATGGCAGCAGAATAGTGTTTTTATTAGCTGATTAAATTTCCGACAAAGCACACAATGTTGCAAAGTGTTCGTAATTGAGTACGAAGTGTGAATTAACATTTTCCACCCATTTAAAGGATATTTCGTATGCCGACAGTTGCTTGATTTGAGAAAGATTTGTGATTATGTTAGCATTTTACGAAAACAGTCTTCTGTTGCTATTTCTTGTAAGAAATGCAATAGCACTAGGTTTAGAACAGTAATGACATTATTTGGCGGCTACTTAACGTGCATGTAAAAGGTTCCATTGCATTGCTCATTATTTGACATAGTTGTCACAAGATATAGCTAAACTTTTGGCCTACATGAAAAGACTATCATTTTTTCAACATGAAGGCATATTTAAATAAAAAACCCTAAATTTGTTCATACATTGAGATATTTACAGGACACACTAGGATTTTGTACTAGGCCTTTAATATTGTTGCAAAGTTAAAATATCGCGCTCCATAACTATTAAAATGTCTCCGCAGATCCATCAAATTAACTTTTACAATATATTAAAATCACAAATATTATGTCCGGACTACGACAAAGGCAACGTTCTAATAACAGGAGATACTAACCCCACCAGGTTGGGTTTGTACAGCCCTTAAGGCGAGGAAAAAAAACTATCTGTTCAACGGGCCCAACCGACCCATTTGGACCACTCCACATTTTTCTTTTTTTTTCCCCGAAATCTTTACGAATCTGAAGAAACGCGGAGACGTTATTCAGTGAACATCTGTCTGTAAGATGAATGACCTTCACAATTTCTATGACATTGACTTGAGTGAGATTGATACAGGCTATGATTTGAAGAGTAAAGGTGGAAGCGCATCACAAACATTTGATCAAGGTGAAGGGCAGCGTTAATACGCCGTGGAAAATAAACTATTACGCCACGTGTTCCGTATAGCTTAGACACTCTGTACTGTATTGTTTCACCGGCGTTTATTTCACGTCCGAGTGGTTGTACAGTCTATGCTTTCTAGTGTTCCTATTTTCAGTGTTCCTTAAAAATTCTTTAAATATTGTTCTTTGAGTCATCACTCATTCCGATTTCGTCATAGCTTTCTCCTATCGAATGTGTGATTGTAAGCAGCAGTTCTCACTGCACAGGACGGACATGATTTGTGTTTCCGTTGTCGAGAATGCACAAGGAGTCAACCTTGTGACATTTGTTTGACTTGGACACAGGACGAAGTGTCTAATTTTGCTCCCTCGCTCGACGAAGTCACCCCAGACATCCCCGGGCCTGACCCGTCAGTTTCTGAGTCACGAGTTTTGGTTGAAATGCACCGTGCTCATATGGCTGGTGACACCAACACAGACATTCGCTCCGTTAGATTCAGGTGCCGCCAACGAAGCTGTTCCTGCAAAAAGGTGTTCGTGCGAAGTTTTTTCAGCGGCGGACAGATTTCAAAACTAATCAGCGGGCGGGGAGAAAATATCGATATTTACTGTGGGCAGGGAAGAAATTTCATTACTTTCAGCGGGCGGTGAGAAAATTTTTGCCAGTAGGCACCGGAAAATACGTAGAGGGAGGGGAAAGCGGCGTGCTTAAGGTAGAACCTAACTTAGAGGGGAGCAATGTTCCAAGGTATACTGCTAACTGCTTGCATGGTTTTGTGTTGATCTGGGTTGCATAGTGGGCATCTAGTTGGCAATGGGGAATTTCAGTGGTAGAAAGAGGGCAGCGGGGAGCTTGAATTGTGGGGAGTGGGGAGCGGGCAAACTGTAGATACCGGAGGGCAGTGGGCATCAAAATTCAGTGGGAAGGCACATTTTCAGTGTGTACCAGTGGGAGGGCAGTTACGAACAGCTCTCACTTTCCCCTCCAAGTTTTAGGTCAGGGTCAAAAATAAGAAAAATCGGTATATCAGCCTTCAAAAAGGTTTTGTGATGATTTTGAGAAATTAATGAAATTTATCAGTTGGCACCTGTAGATTGAACTGTAGAAGTGAAGGCAAAGAAGCTGTTCTGAGACAACCAACCATGTCAACAAAAAATTGAAAAAAATCATGAACGTACTAAACAACATATCCAGTATATGTTATGTGACTAAGAAAAAGCATGAAACACACAAAAAGTGTCTATATTATATGTTCTGTTTAAGAAAAACCAAACAAAAAAAATCAAAAAAAAAATCCGACCTACCTACCCAACTTTGAAGTCATCCCGCCCGTTGAACAGCTTTTTTTTTTTTTTTTGGCCTAATAATAACAAGGTGGCTGTGCAAAGAAACTGGGACACGGAAATGTCCTTGAAAAAATTCTACCATATATTTATTCACGCTACAGCAATTGACTGACACTCAGAAGGTCAGCGTA
Source organism: Ptychodera flava (assembly GCF_041260155.1). Classification (NCBI taxonomy): domain Eukaryota; kingdom Metazoa; phylum Hemichordata; class Enteropneusta; family Ptychoderidae; genus Ptychodera; species Ptychodera flava. Next base: position 26,404,782 of record NC_091930.1, read on the forward strand.
CCAGGCGAGGCCAGGCGCATGACTCTATCGTCAAAACATATGTAAATGGGGTCATGGTCTGCGACGGGATTGAAAATGATTACGAAACGTGCATTTTGACGCTGAGGGCAGTGCACACATCGCACTAATTTCATACTTCTTTTATAATAATTGTCTTTTCTCCCATTCAGTATGTCAATCTATCGCATGTTTTCCTATAATTTCCATCCCCATAATATTTGACCTCGAGCACTATCAGTGAATTATCAAACACGAAGTCTGTATAAAGTCCACTAATACCGGTGAGGACATGTGCAAACTTTTACATGGTCGTGAAATTAGATGTAAGGTCTAAATATCTTCCACATGGCTCAGCCAGCGAAATTCCTCTCGATAATCTTTAAAAATTATGGTGGGTGTCGCCCTTCAAATATTTAGAGCTAACTAGGTAAACCTTAAAAAAACCGCATTTCCCACGTTTTTGTTCATTATTCCTCAAGTTTTGAAGACGGAGGCTCGTGCTCAAAGGCACAACACAAATTGTAATTTGAAAAAGAAGTCGTGATCAATTATATTGTTAGGTGGTCAATGTTAAATGTATTCATTTCGTGTTAGTGAGCACGTTTTGTCCTTTCAAGGGGCAAACAAATAACCGCAAAGGGTAGGCTAGCAAGCAGAAGTATTCAGTGGGTTTCGTGAGGTTTCAGAAAAGGGAAGGCCAAACATACTTCTTTTATAATAATTGTCTTTTCTCCCATTCAGTATGTCAATCTATCGCATGTTTTCCTATAATTTCCATCCCCATAATATTTGACCTCGAATTCATCACATAGTGTTTTTCATGTATCTTTATCGAAGCCTTCTTTGAATGCTAAAACCACACTTCATCACTTTGAAGACTTTTCTGATTGTCAATATTGCACTTTTTTCAAAGTCAATGAATTCACATTTACTAGAAAATTGTAAATGTCATTTATGTAGCAAAAAACGTGGCCAGGTGTTGATTATCAAATTGATCCTGAGATTGATTGAAAAAGTTTAAGGTTTTGCGATTGAACCGGAGATTAAAATAAAAAAAAAACTGTAACACAACAATACATACCGCATAAAAACATCAAGATAGGAGATAAAAAATGACAGCTCAGCTTCATTAAAATTAGACGGAAAAATACTGATGGTCATTTGATGGTCATTCCATGACAAACAGATCAATATTTTTCTTGTCTTCGATTTGATAAATTGGCGAGTTATTTAAACTATATGGAGTACACACTCGACTTTCTTCCTTTGTCACATCTTACCACCATGTGAAAGGACCTCATTGCTCACTGGGCCCCTGTCTAGCAGTTCGCTATGTAGTCAAACAATGGGGGTATTATCATGTAACCATGGTTTGTAATATTGAAACGCTATTGTATTTTTACTTACTCATATGGTGAAAAATTCCAATATTTGGATACCAAATAAACAAACGCAACTTTTTTATAGTAAACATCAATATGTTACCGGTAAGAGACATGAAAGCCATCCACAAAAAATATGAAGTTGACTCTAAATGAGTTTAAGCAATGGTTAATTTGCAAGCGGTATAAAGTAAGTAAAACAAAATATTTGATTTACAATGGCAGATAGGAAATAATTACAGAGAGCATAAAGCGGATAACAGCATAGTGCCATTGATGAAGATAATGTTCTTGAAGCCAGCATTCATACACAGATTTAAAATTACAGTCCAATAACCCTGTCTCCTTTCAAACAAAGATACTTCTACCTCCATGTACGCTCTCCGTTCCTTTTGTCGGCCACGCTACGAACAACCTAAAGTTGGAGATCTTTGAACGCTCTGTTTGTGTAGAAAAAACATTCTGGTAACTAGATCTCTGTGTTTGCACTGCTGGTGATATTGAAATGCCTTCACGTCATTTGTTAGCGCGTAATCTGATTTGTAGACTTAACGGCCATGTCCGAAAAACTCTGTTTACTTGTCGATGCTTTAATAGAGGTCAGGATGTCGTTTACCATTTTCCACAATTGTAATGTACTTTGGTGCATAATCGATTCTGATAATGATACCACATTCACGAATATTTGGCAAAGAGAGGATTTCATTTATATATTGCTGACCATTTAAAATAGTGGTCCGTTGACGGCTGGTCTCTTGACAGTTTGTGAACGTCACAAGGGCTTATTGAATGTATGACTATAAAATGAGTAGGTTGAAGAAAGCACTCCCCTGGTGCAAAACTATTGACCTAAATCAACCGGCTCGGTCAAAGTTTATTACTTATTTTACCTAATGAGCCAAAAACGACCATCAGAATCGTTTACGTTCTACGGTAAAGTGACTGGCCCATTCAAGTGACATCCTCCTAGAAGTACTCCAACCCACTTTCAACTCAATGTGAAATTGATGAATCTTGATTTCGATTATTTTGAACAAAAATGGCAAGCAAAATGCACGACACAGTGAGGGAAATTACGTTTAGAGGTAGCACGTTATTACATGGCAAAATAAAGTAAAGCGAACGTAATATTTGTACATGACTTTGTGATACACATCTTAACAATACAAATTATACATTCAGCTTGTTATAATGACGACAACTTTGTAGATTCTTCTCTGCACATTTAGGTAGTTTTTAGTCTATTGTCTCCCTGAATATACCAATTGAATGAATACTAACCTCTCAACTCAGGCAATTGAAGAAACAAATATGAGCTTATATAAGTAATTCGATCGATACGATAATAAATTGATGATACTAAGTTATGTGCGCAGGGTGTAATACTAATAGAGAGTATGTGAGTGCCATTGATTCGTGAACTCCGCAGCATGCATGTGGAGGGGTCGCATTAAGAAAAATGCAACAACTTCCTCAGCTCGGTTCCTGAACCACTATGCTTAAGGTTTGGGATGTAGCCTAGCGGTTTGGACTTTGATGTCTTTGCAAAGCTACTGGGTGCCGTTCGTTGGGAGTTCCGATTCGATCGAAAATCTACTGAATTTCCTCTGATTTCTGACATGATGATTATCTGAAGACAGTATGAACAAGCTTCTTGAATACAAAATATGAACGTAACAACAAGATACTGATCGTCAGTTGAATGTTCGATTTAAAAAAAAATGGAAGACACGCATCTGTAGACATTGAGACATGAGCGGAATAATTTCCTAGCTGAGGGAAATGCAGAATATGTGGTATACCTAACAATCGTGATTTCATAAGTTACAAGTGAATAATGAGAAGCATACTATTACTCGTCGTTCTTACACAGTAAGAAAATAAAACTTAAAAAAAAATTAAATTGTCTATCCAAGGTGGGGTGGGATATTCCAAAAGAGTCTATTTAATATATATCAGCCATTCAGAGGAAAGCAGTGAAGATACAAAGAAGTAACCAGAGGTACTCTACCATTTTAACTGTCATCACATTATTTTAGGCGGTGTGAAATATTCCAAAGCAGTTCCCAGACGAATCCGGTCTTGGTATCGGAAACATTCTTTTTCTATTAAGTGTTAAGTGTTGTGTTGTGTCTATCAGGTAATTATTCACTTTAAAAATATTAATTTTTATATCTCATCATTTCACTTACCGAAAGTAAACGGCTTCTATTTTGAAGTCAGACATGTTTCAGGCTTAACAGAAAGCGTCTCAGGATGTAAATTCAGAGTGTTCACGTCAAACGTGAGCGAAAAGTTCCATAAAATAGCAGTGGTCGTCACACGTGAAGAGAATGTTTAACATGAATTCATTTACCCTCCTGAGATATGATGGCAAGTGAAGCAATAGATATAAATAATAAAATCAACGAAGTAATGTTGCATGTCGACTAAAAATATTTTCCTCTCATAGCGCCAACATGCGGATTTCTTGTGTATATGAAACGTTCTACATGCAAAACTTTGCTGCTGATTTGCACTTTGTGTTAAGAGCATCGTCCGCTTTAGTACAAGGCAATTCTGCAAACTAACATGTCAGGAAGGTGTATCCAAGACAACTTAAATTGAACTCTTGATTGAAAGAAATTGAGAGCAACGTAGACCTTGAAAACCGCTTCATGAAACTATTTTTATTTTTTATATATATTTTTATGCGAATTGAGGCAAAGATTTTCGCTGTTTCATGACTTTAAGTCACTATCTATCTTCGCTCGTTTATATTTACTTCACATAGTTTGTCGCTATTTACCAATATTCACAATCTGGAAGCAGAGTTATTTAATTTATATTCTTAGTTCTACCAATCACCTCTTGATCATTTATTTTACATTTCTTTCATAACAGTTAACGAAATCCTCACCATGTACACTTTGTGATTGTTTTTATTTTTCAATGCAGAAAGATACCATGTGCCGTGGCTAGTTGACACTTAAACCTGCATGAATGAAAAAAAAAACTTCCACTATACAACCCATTACACCTTATTTGTTCTACAATATTTATTCAGTTAATTTATGAGACGACTTCTGTGTACACCTAAGAAAAAGGTACGCTAGTAATTTCCTTTGTAAGTTGTTGGCGGGCCGTCTAAGACGTGTCGACTGCTTATTTGGTATATAGTTAAAAGCTAGCTAAAATTGCTAGTGGCGGTTAAAGCAGCTAATAAGTTAAATAGGTCAACATCCAGCCCCTTCTTAGAAGTCGCAACTGTTTACCCGGTAGACAGCTAGTAGACAGCTAAAAACAGCTAATATCTTAAATTGCTAAATACCTACCACTTCAAAATTCGTGGATTTAAAAAATTCTCAGTTGCAATTCAAATTGTAGCTCAGCTATATGTTCGCGCATCTGATTGGTCTGATCATTTATTGTATTGAGCAAAGACACGTGCACGCCTTCCTAAATAGTACGCACCTCCTGTAAGGGCGTCAAGTGAGTCTTACCAAGCCAGAGATCACGGCCTATGCATTATGAACGATTTGAGGTCCGATTATCTGCCGGGAATGGCACATCATGCTTATCCGATCTGATAAAAGTCTGATGTAGAGATAGGTCGCTTTTTACGCTATCGTATTGCGTTTTTTTATGCGGTTCTCCCCTCACTACATTTGAACCTGCGCCGGAAATACCGTTGTTTTGGTTTTTTCAAAGTAAAGTACTCATTAATCACAGAGCGCTTTCTCAGCGCATTAGGCTGCAGATTGACACATACATGGTAATCAGAATGCCGCCTGAGTTATAGCCCAGAGCAAAAATCTTTCACTGGGTGTATTTCAAGCAAACTGTGTTTAGTTATGAACTGTAACCAAAGTCCGATGTTATCCAGTAAATGAAATGTTACATACTTCACACATCAGATCCACCGTTGTTAGTGTTACGATATAGTGAATAAGTTGATGTGTGGAATAAGTGGCATGGCGAGACACCGCCGGTGTTTACGGTCCCTTCATCTGTCGCCTTTCTGTTATGTATCACTTCCGTTGGTTTAACTGTAGTCAAATTCTCTCTAAGAGGAGAAGCCAGGTTCGTTATTGACAGAGCACGCCATTAGATACGTTCATGCAAGATATGGCCGGTCACTGGGCCCATGACCGTGCATCGCTGGCACACAACGGTTTGGGACGTCACGAGAGCAAAGTTTTTTTTTGTTTTTTTGTTTTTTGTTTTTTTTTTTTTTTTTTTTTTCAGTCTGTGAGCCGGTTGAGTTATTCGCGGAGGGATATTTTGGAATCGAGCTGATTTCGGCCGAAAGTAGTTAGAAAGGTAGTTTTTTACGCGTGGTCCAATTCGGAACAGCATGTCGCTACTTTCGTCTATTGCAGTCAGCGCACTACTAGGAGGCCGCATAACGCCTGGATCACCGCATTGTACGCATAGCAAGTGCGTGGGGTATCACGATTTTGTCCTATCATCGACTGGTGTTCTCGACGCTTTGTTCAATTGTATTTTGGCATATTTACATCTTGGTATTGTCGTATTGTCGTTTGATGTGAAAGGCTGTTTCAAAAATATTGTTCTGCATATTTCTTTTTTTTACCTTTCGCTTATTCGTGTTTGACGTGTACTAGCAATGCGAATTCTGGTTGGGTTGAGAAAGTGCTAGATTTAAATGTGAATTCGTAAGGCGCAGGTTCAGATGTAGTGAGGGTAGTACTGCACAAAAATACCTTAGTATGATAGCGCAAAAGGCTGACCCATCTCTACATCAGATTTTAATCAGATTGCATTTACCATCAGATTTTCGTGAGGGATATTATTTGCTCATGACATACTTCTATGTACTTCGTACACAGTGAAGGTCTAAAACTCTTAAACTGTGATTTATGGCGGCTCATCAGCTTGACGGTCAGTGGCTAACAACGGCAAAGGGAATGATCTGCAAGTTATCGTGCAGTTTTCTTGTACAAAGTTATTCTCATCTTAGTCTTACTATCGTATTGAAGCTTGTCAACCACGTCACAAGACAGGCAGCTTCCATATTTTGCTAACGTTTTGTTTATCTAGTAGAAGTACCGTTCTGGCTGTAACCATGGTAGTGACTCTTAAAAAAGCCTAATCTTTGGCATGCTGTATTGATAAAGTAAGTTGAGATTGACTACTGCCTACGGAAAGCGCAGTACCAGGCAATTAGTTTGTTACAGTGTTACAGTTTGTTACAGAGCTACATGTCAAGGAAAAAAAAAAAATACTGCTTTCCTTACAAAAGAGCTATAAAAATGCTGACTCGGCAGTTTCCTTTGCGCTTTTTTAGTTAAATATGTCATTATGTCTTTGTAAAACCAAGCAAAGGCTACCATGTACGCATGGTAGCTTTTCCCCAAACAAATCTAGACTTTGCCAGAAGTGACTGCCAGGGCCAAGAGTCACAACTGACAACGTCTATTATTTCATAAATCAACTTTTAATAACCTCTCTGCTATTACACTAATGGCATACGAAAAGTCGAAGGTTGGCTCTTCAGTTTGATTGGTAATCCCCTGAACCTTTTTACTGACAACATTTTATAAATTAACTTGAAACCAGCTTTAACCCCGAATTTCCTTTACTTTGTAAATTAAAATGCATCGTGAGACCTCATTTCAAAGTATGGGGTAAACAGCGCGTCAGAAACAGCTTTGACGGCTGCGTTTAGCGTTAATGAAACTGACAGCTATGGTGCAATGAGAAATCCAAACTTCGTTCTTTTTATTCACCCTTCTACCAGCATCGCGATTTTCCACCCTACAACTACAAAACGACGCAAAAACCGCAGCCAGCCATATTTCTTGCTCTTTGTAATGCTCAGCGGTACCGGTACCACTGCAGTGTAAACCCGTTTCTGTGAATTTGACGTCACTGATATTCGCGTGTTTTCACACTTGCAGGGGCTTCCCCCACGTCGCCATTGTGTTTTTTAGCAACCAGTCGTATGTACTCGGGAACATTTTCGGGAAAATTTTATAAATTGATCCTACTGTCCAGACCAGTGTGCATGTCTAGTATTAGTGTGGCTGATGAACTGATCGACCGGCCACTGCGTTTTCGTCGCCTCTCGAAAAAGCAATTGCTCTGTGGGGCTTTCGCCGACACACGTCAGGGTTTTATTCAAATAAAATCAAGCACATATTGCGTGCCTCTAACTAACAAATAATTGACAAGAAGCACTTTATTGATCTCGTGTTTAAACTGTCTAAAGTACTAAACAATGATGTAAAATATTTATAGTTCTATTTTTCAGCTTTTTACTACAGCATCGTTGACGTCGGTTATAAATATAATTTAAATTAATACAATGGTCTGCATTTTCATTTAATGGGTCGTTTTGACATCGTTAACTGGCAGGATACCTAAAATAGATTTCACTCTTGTTCATTTTTACGAGACGACGGGTAAATGTGTTGAAGAAAATACGAATAAACGTAATGACATATTCGAATAAATATAGCGGAGAGGCCGTAGGGAAATGCTGTCACAGAGATTGAAAGTTCATCTTGATATCAGAATCGAAACAAACGTTATCCCCGAGATAACATTATCGTTCATCAACATGCGCCAACATTTTATCAAATTCATGTTCCTCTTTCAGGGAGCTTGTAAACATGTAAAATATCTAATGTGCGGCATAGTTGGTTACACACTTAGACGATGAGTAACGAGCTAAAATTCAGTGAATTTTTTTATCGAATTCAAACACAAATTTAGGGAACCGAGTTACTGCGACTCAAAATCAAAGTACAAAAGGCCATTATATTATCAACGAGCTGCTCTGATGTGATGACCCGATTGTCGAAAGATTATACGGTGCTGGATGGGTCGACCTTATTTGACAAACAGGAATCAGGAATTCTATATTAGACACGTCTTGATGCCAGATTTCTTCAATGTGCAAAACACCATCTTTCAGAGCATTATCGGCAATGCCAAGCAATCTAGGCCATGTTAAGGATCAACTCAACTCATAGTTATTACAATGTTCTTGTACGCATTGCAAACTCTGAAAAGTGCTGAGTTATAGTCATAAAGAAGGGAATAATTTTACTGTAAAATACATAGTCCTGACAGGCTTCCTATATCTATTCAGTTGAAGTCTTTGTTTTAAAATAAATGAATTCACCCGCTCATATGTTATTTCTTAAATGTGAAAGCAAACTGCGTGTTATTGGGTGCGTATTTATATACATCATTGACCAGTACCAATTTTGTGTTGTTTGACATATACTGCATTTTTAATTCCCTCTGCCTTTGCAATATAGTTTCAGTAATTTATCGCTCTAACTTACACTAATATTCAGCAGTTACTGACACATAGCCATTAAAAAGATTTGTGTTCATCGAGGCAGGTTTAATACTTTCAGAAGATCCCTCGATGTGTGGATGGAAACTGCCTACATGGTGCACACGCTCGTACTAATAATATAACATTACGAAGATCCAATGACTATAGTAAGTGATTATGAAACGAACACAACATACAACAACAATTTAGGTATTGAATAGTGTATTTAAGGCCTGGGAACGTGGTATACATCTAACAAGCTTAAAGTGAATGATACCAGGACTAGGATAATCATGCTTCAGATTTTTGAAAGCAGTTCATTAACCGTGTGAATGTATCACACTTTGTCAGAGCTCTGTCAGGGCATCACCAGTTACTCGTGACATTAGTTTTATGCTTGATTCGGAACGTTTTGACAAGTCGTGTAAACTACATCTGCAAGACGTGTACAGCGTTTATATAGCAATCAGTCGAATCGGTTAAATGAAATCAAATTATATTGAATCAAACAAATTAAACCGAAGCAGACTCTTGTGTTCGATTATCATATGCAACATAACATGTTCCCTCAGATAAATAACGTGTGATATTGATGCGATATCTCAATTAATAAAACTGGTTTGGACTACGTATAAATATCTTGCAGTGTCGTCAGTCCATCCATTTACCAAGAGTAACAAACTACAGACAGTGATATTGAAAACAAAACAGTAAAAACTTGACAAAGTTGATGCTTGAATCTCTTCTTTAGAGAAAACACGCGGTGTATGTTTGTTCAAATCCATTCACTTCAATCATTCTCAGATATGTCATAACCTGTTTCTTGCGCAGTACTTGAAACTATGGAAGACGTTTCAATATAGAAACATCGATATTCTACACATATTAAATCGTTCGCAAGACAGCTCATCGTTTGAAATTCAATTATAGGCTTTATAGTATGCAGTATCTTGCAGACGGTATTTTAAACTAGTCGCAAACACACTATAACATTCAACCATCCATAGCTTTGAACAACTACTTTTCTTGAAACCCTAAAAGCACCATCACGTTAAGTCACGAACGTCTGCATAGGACCGCTGCCCCTAAAATAAGAAATCATTTACGTGGGCCAACAGACAATGTTTTCAATTTAAAACAGTAACATTATGCCCTGAATGATTGTAAAATTAGACACGGGTTTGTCACAGTTTACAAGAACAGAACATTAATTATAGTAGATTAGTTAAGATTAGTTATTAATTTTCAAAAAAAAAGTATTATCTCTAATCGCAGTTTTTTTAATAGTTAATCCCAGCACCACTGGAATACATATTTCGTTGTTACTAAGGCATGGAAAAGCCCGTCTACGTTTCGGACAAGGGGTTTATCTGAACGTAAAGATTTACTCCTAAAATCATAGCGATAAGACGTAATTATAATGTAAATAATGAACATGTTTCCTCAAAATATCGAAAATGGCGAAATTACGTACTAAATAAAATTTCAAAGTACTGTATATTTTTATGATTGATCAAAGGAGTTATCATATGTTTCTTGGAATAATACTGTTATAAGACTCGGAAAATGATTGCCATAGAAATTTGAATATTTCCTTTTACAAGAATTATGTGATGTCATGTTATGTTTTACACAACTGCATTCTGTTTGTATAATAGGTATAAGTCCCAATAAATTGACTAAATTTACATGGGGAAGGAAGCTCTATTATTCTGCCTGTTCCTCAAGATATGGTGATTTCGTCCAGAGTTCTTGTTTCAGTCATCTTCACAGCCGTGTGCCTTATTGTCAACTTGCTCAATGGGATGTACATTGATGTGATCCTAATAGGATTGTAAAAAGATACATATATTAAATTATATTAAGTAAAATATGCATAAATGTTAGACTCAATGAACACTTACATTGATGGACAATTATTTAAAATGATTCATTTAAAGTTAGAAAAGTCGCTCTAACGTACACCTAAGGAAGACATGAATTTCAACTATCTAATAAGTAAAGTGTTCAGAGTATTAATTCAAAATACCTTATCATCGTTCGCCAATTCCTTTATAATTCTAACAAGTTCTGAGAAAGTAGGTCTCTTTCTGGGTTCTTTGTGCCAACAGGACGACATCACGGCATAGCTTTTTGAAACAAACAAACAATCCAATTAAACAAAGTAACACATCAAAGTAAACCCTTTTTACCGAACAGTAAAAGGTAGTTTTTTACAGAAAAAATAATTATTCTAATACGAAACTTACAGTGCGTTCGCGTACATTAATACTTGTGATGTGCTTCCGTGTTAATTATTATTGAAACGTTTTGAAAATCAATTATAATTTCGCTGAAACACAATTATTTTGTAAAAGGTTAACTCACAACTCTTCATCACAATTTAACGGTTTCGTCATTCTATAGCCTTTCTGTAGGGATGATATCACTTCTTGTCCTGACATTCCAGGATATGGTTTGTAGCCTGTGAGAAGAGTGTTCAGCTATAAACAAATATCGATATCAATGTCATATTTAGCTTAGGCTAATATCGAATAACCTTCTTGCCAAATGATTCATGACACCAATCTAATGTCATCTGTATTATGTAATAGAAAGGTAAGTATTGATCTGAAGACATTGTAAATACTTATTTTCAAATGATATTCGCAAGAATCATTATTGAAAGCCAGTGATTTGTGACTAAAATATGTGGTAATATTAGACGGAGAACTTAAAACAAAATAGTCGGGGTTTTTTTGTATGGTTTTACCATATTAACTCATTGGCGGATCCACGATCGTCGCGATGATTTTATGAATTATATAACGGTGCATATTTAACAATGCAGACTGATTTGAAGGCGCTGACGAGGCCTGAGGTCTCAGAAACGTCCTCAAATCACTCTCACATACCCATAGTTGCAATCTCCCATAACAGAATACCAAACGACCAGACATCACTCATAGTCGTAAAAATACCATCCAATAACGATTCAATCGACATCCACCGAATCGGCAGTGGAGCCTGAAATCACGAATCGTACAGTTTTCATTACAATAGATTGAAAACCATGCGTCAAAGACAGCAAAGAGTCGATAATGGTACAAGAAGTGATTATGATGACATTGATGATGACAGGGATGACAACAACGACAGTTCGATGATGACAATGATGATGATGATGATGATGATGATGATGATGATGATGATGATGATGATGATGATGATGATGATAATGTTGATGGTGATCACATTACCATAGATTGTAGACCTTTACGCCTTCAGTCTTTTTTGCTACATTTGAAATTATAGGCAACAGATATAGTGAACATTCACAGTGCTAAATGTAGACGTTATATGGTGACATTGATTATAATAAATTAAACATTACGATGATAATGATACTTATGACAATAAGAATGATTATGATATTAATCATATTATTATTTTATCATCATCTTGGTGATGATGATGACGATGATGATGATTATGATGTTGATGATGGTAATGATGTTGATGAGGAGGAGAAGGAGGATGAGGAGGAGGAGAAGAGATGGAAGAGAAGAAGCAGAGCTTAGAATCTTAAACGAAAGGGATAAAACTCCAAAAGGTGACTTTATTTTTCAGTGTCATTTTTATAAACACCAGTGTATAAAATTTTAAACTTATACATGTAGGAACTTAAAAGATTAAACGATTTCATTATATAAATTACCATAGCATCATAATACAGACATATTCCTTTAATAATCAAGTTACTGGAGTAATCGCCAGAAACATATTATATAAACTCCTACTCACCTGGGTGTTTCGTTCATATTGATCTTCTTCAATTACGTCAGGGGCCAGTCCAAAATCAGAGATTTTACAAACACTGTGTTCGTCTACGAGAACATTACGGGCTGCCAGATCACGGTGTATACACTAATGAATGTGATCAACAGTAAATGACTGGTGAATTTAGTATGTAATGCGCTGTTGTTGATTTGCCATTGCAAAAGCATACTCGTACTCATATCCGATTGATTTGTTTTTTATTGTTTTCCATACAAAAGATACATACCGTGCATGTTTCCTTGCTTCGTATTAATTTTCGTAACTATTAAACGTGCCATGACTTACTAAAACAACTCACCCCTTTTTCAGACAAAAAATCCATTCCCATGGCGACGTGAATAGCGAAACTGATAAGATCGGCATTCCCCAACGTTTTGCTGTCGCCGTGCAGGTTGGGGAATGCGGCGCCGTTGACATTTCTGCTGTTTCTCAAAAATGTCAGCAGGTCTCCTCTTGCCACGTATTCAAGCAGCATGTAGTAAGGCTCTACAAGACAGAGTTAAGGTCAATGGTACAGATTGACTAACAAGCGATCGCAAATTTTGTAAACGTTTGCTCATCGTATTCAGCGCAAAAAGAGAAAATATTTTTAATAAAACGCCAGTGACAGTTATACAAGCAGGGTTCTTTGCATATTTGAATGTATATTTGTTTTGGTGACAATGCGCCATGAATATTCTTGCACACATTGGCTAGGCCCGCTAAAGTCTTAAAATACGTGTTTACACTCGGATTATGTTGAGAACACACATTTCCTTATCTGAGTGTCTCGTATAATTGATTTTCATTGAATACGCTAATGATTATATTTCCATACCTGTTTCGGTACAATATCCAAGCAGAGACAAAATGTTCGGATGGGAGCCTACGACTTTCATCAGTTTTAACTTATTCAAAAAATCCCATTTGTCCTTGTCAAGTAAACTTTCTATAAAATATCACATAAGTAAAACAAATATGAATATACTTCATCAATATATACATCATTACACAAGTACACATGGCGATTTAAATCATCAGAGAGAAAATTGTAAGAAGTATTCAAGAAGAGAACTTGGTGTTGTTGCACTTAAATAATGAACACAAAACACATAACATATGGCTGCCATATGCTTTAACACCTGTGAAAACTTTCCACTTTGTTATCTGTTTTGTGCTGTAGTCTTTGACAAACATATTGGAATACAAAACAAACTCGAGACTGAGATATAGACACGATAATAGAGTGTACTTCGATCGTTGCAACTTGTAATGAATTCAGTCTATTTTCGGTCGGATTCGAACCAATAACGTGCGGCACCTAGAATCCAGCAAAGACACCACATTCAAAACCGCTAGGCCAAATCCCTATTCTCGAAATAGAATGGTTCATAACCAAGCTAAGTTGTTAACATCCTCCTGACTAAGACCCCTCCACGCGCTGTAAAGTTCATACAACAGTCGCACACACATACAAGGTTTCGCATATCACACACAAACTTTATCAGAACAATGGCTACATCGCCTTTGGGCGGAAGACTACCGTGGGACGAAAACGACGATTCTCCGCGCTGTGTTATATTTATCTCCGCGCTTTGTATAAAACCCCGCGCTGTGTAAAAATCTCCGCGCTGCATAAAAATCTTCTCCTCGCTATGTAAAAATCTCCGCGCTGTTGGAAATTTATCTTCGCGCTGTGTAAAACTTTTCAAAATTTTCTCAGTGACTTTTTCCACAGTTTTCTTTCAAAATCAAGAATAAAAGTCAGGGGTCACCGTGCAAAATTAGGTACTGGACAAATAAATGACGAAAGATTTACCGATATTTGACATTACAAATGGCCACCATCACTGTGCTAACTCTATGGAGAACGATGAATTTGGGTTTTTGAAAAATTAAGATAGTGCCAATTTTTCTTATACCAAGAGCTTTAAAATGAGCCCAACAAACTATGGGTTTCATTTAGACCCAATAGGTATGAGTGGGGTTTCCCATACAGAAGGTATTTTCCTTGAAATGGGAGAACTTTTGGTTTCCATGGAGAGGCTGGAGGATTTTCGAAAAGAACCCATTGTTGTTTGTCATTTCTAGGGAAAAATGTGTCTACCTAGCGTATAGGGGGAAACAAGAAGTACTTCAAGGCTGTACAAAAATAAATTGTTTCCACTGACAGGTACCCTGAGACAGTAGACTGTATTCAGTAGTCTCTGGGGGTGCCACCTAAAGTGGTTAATTATGGCTAAGTTTTAATAGATCGGTTGATAATTAAGCTGCTAATTACATCTGCTACATAGGATATGTGGCATGAATGAGCAGAAACCTGAGTATGCATGGTTGTGTACTAGTGTTCTCTTTACTTACAAGTTGTTTACAAATGCATTATAACTGCTAACTTTCTTAAACCAAAAAGGCTATTAGCATTGTACTTCAGGAACAGGTAAAAAGGAGGGGGGACTTTCATGTAAAACTTATACTAAAAGGGACAGTCTTAAATCCTGGTTGTTGCATTGGTGGTTGTTGACATTGACTGATTATGTGAATGTCTTCCATTCTCCTTTAAAATTGAAATTTGTGCACTTTTAGTCAAATTGCTCCTGCACCTTTAACAAGTTCATGTATAAAAGCAAATTTCTTGGAATGCTTGGAAACCAAAGTGCTAACAGCAAGCAATCAGAAAAGATTTTTCTGCATATTGCTCAAATATTCAACAAAGGCTGAGCTATTCAAGTCAAGTCAAGCTTCTTTCAGTATTTATGGCCACCGGCCAAAATGTACAAAAATATAAGTAATATAGAACATGGGTCACTGGGAAAAAGTAACTTACAATAACACCTGATCATGGAAACTAATTTAAAAACAGACGGCAAAACTAAGTGAAATTAACATTACTCATATAGACGTCTCTACGCTTCATTGCAAAAAATATATATCTACTGCGTTGTCTAAGATTTTTAAAATATCTGCTGACATCAACAAAGTAAATTTATATAAAGCAGTTGGGTTGTAATAATAGCGTAATATAAACTTTGCCCTCAGATCTTGATACTTGGGACATATAAGTAAAAACACAAATCACATATTCTGTCTAAACGTGGGTTTTGTTCCATCATCCTGTTTCTATTTTAAGGGAATGAGCTGAGGTTCTGAATTTGCAGAGAGCTAGTCTGAACACAGGTTTTTCAAGGTATAACAAGTGTGGTTCTAGGCAAAGTTCCTTCTTGAATGTTTGGTAAATATACAATCTTCTGGTATCTCTTAAATGCTCTGACTATTGCTGTATCTCAATATATATACATCGTTGCTTAAATAATTTTAAACATCTTACTTCATCGCCAACATCCTAGTTTTCGCATACTTCTCCAAAACCATAGCTTGAAGTAATGACTTGAAATTTTCGCCCAAAAGTTATAACGCTGTACATCTATTTTACTCATTTGGAACTCATAACATTTGAAAAATATTCTTTTTTTATCCATTCTTAACAATCGCAGCAAATACTTAATGATTTTACACTACCTGTATACATAAATTGAAACTCGACCTAGTTCACCCTTCATTGCACTTGTTGATGTTTTACTGTATAATTTCAAAACCGAAGGCAACACTTTGTTGTGGCTTTTCCAATATCTGGGGCTTGATGAAAACCACAGATTTCCGAACAATAGTGTAAAATGGGAAGTATTTTGGCATAAAAAGCTTAAGAGCAATATTAACTGGAAGAGTACAAAATTTTTCAAAAAGAACTTGTCGATACTTTGGAAGACTCTCTTTCTTGGTCACCGATAGTAGCGACAGACAAACAGAAAAAGAGGAAGAAGAAGAAGAAGAAGAAGCAGTCATCAAGTGCACAGACTGATATAAACACTACTCTGAAATCAGATAATGCCACGTACTGTGTTCCAAAGTGTAAACACGGTAGATCTGATTGCGGTGACATGATACGTTGCAGTTTGTGTTGTCGGTGGTTTCACATCGATTGCCTTGGTATAGATGAAGAAGAAACGAATAGATACTTTTGGCCATGTTTTATGTGTCGTGTTATGCCGCAAGATATTGAGAAATTATATCATGACTTCACCGATCTACGATCTGAATATGGTAAAATCATATCTAGTCTTGAGGCGTTAAAACAAGAACTTCGAGTTTTGCAAACTACAAACGCAAATCTCTTCGCTCAGCTGTCGGACAAAACCAACGAAAATGAATCCTTGAAGAAAAAATGTGATCAATTGCAGACTGAATGCAAATTTCTTCAAGACAGACTGCGATCAAAAAGTGACAAAAATACGACATCTTCTAGTTCACAAACAGATGTGAGGAAGAATGACATCGGTATTTGTCCCATTGTAAATGCCGCTACTGTACATACTGATGACCGAAATGAACAACGTCCAACATTGATAAATTCGCGCACGAAACTTTACACCTCGACACATACCAACGTGCAAACAGCTGCATCGAATAATCTCGAGATTTCTCCGCAAGAAATTCACACGTTGCTAATCGGCGATTCTATCATCAGGGATGTTGCTGAAACTGACCCACATTCCAAAACAGTCTGTTTGCCCGGGAGTACAATAGATGAGTTGCGAATGCATCTACGTAATAACTACACTGGGCTGGTACACCCTATTGAAATCATCATTGCTGTCGGAACGAATGACTGTGGTATGACAAAGCACCCTGATTCAATTCTCGCAGATTTCAAGTTGCTAGTAAAGGAAGCTAAGCAGATCGCAAACGGAAAAGTGACTATCTTCAGCATCTGTCCGAGAACTGATGATCAAACCGTTCAGTCGCTTATTGAGGAGGTAAACCACATGCTCTCAAAGCTTTGTGACAATGAAAGATGCTGTTTTGTTGACAACGACTCCTCCTTTCGTTACCGTAACAACACCATCGTGTCATCACTCATTCTCCGTGACGGCATTCATTTGTCATATTCTGGGGTTGATCTGCTATTACGTAATGGAAACCTCACCTCTCTCTTTGCAACACGAAGGAAACCAACCTTTCGTAACCGCTCTCGCCTCTCTTCTACGACAGCCCAACGACAGCGTGTGTTTCATGATGAAGGATCTGGTCCCGTAGTCCGCCAGGATAAGCGTTTTCACGTAAATAGCCGTTATCGTTTCACTTCTCGACACGCACAACCGTATTACGGTAAACAGAGTTTTGAAAATGGCAACTATAGAGATCGACAACATTCGTCTAACACTTCCAGATACTCTCACAGAATAAGGTGTTCCCTTGCGGCGAAGAAGGTCACGTGCAACGAGTATGCCGACATGGAGTCGCGGTAAAATGTTGGAGTTGTGGTCAACTTGGCCATAAACAAAACTCGTGTAATATGCGAATCAATTAATACCTCGGCAAAGAAGATCATGCCAGTGATGGGTCAACTCATGTGAATAGAAATAACTTACTTTCCTTAAATAGGAAGAAGAAAAATGCTCTGACTGTTTGTTTATGGAATATTCAGCACATCTCAGACAAAATTGAGCAACTCAGGTATTTATATTGTTCGACAATGATTCCTTTTTTCCCTCCATTGATATTCTGTGTCTTGTTGAAACTTTCTTGAAGGATAGTAATCTTAGCTCCGAATTTTCAATTGAAAATTACCTTTTAGAACGTAAGGATAGATCAAACCGATCAGGTGGGGGCCTTCTTTCTTATATCAGGTATAATTTACCGTATGTTAGGAGGAGTGATCTTGAACAAATTGACATCGAAATTTTGTGGCTGGAAATCAAACCGCCTCATAGCAGAAGTTTTTTAGTTTCCTCTATATACCGTCCACCAAACACATCCCATGAGTCAGATATTGCAATTGTAAATAATTTAGAAAATGCCTTTCTTGAAGGTAAAGAAGTAATTGTTTGTGGTGATGTAAATATTGATACTTCATCTACCAATGGTCAAAAGCATTTCTTTTATCAGTCTCTTGTTATGTTGAACATGACTCAATTAATTAATGGAATTACCCGCCCTGCTTCGAATTCATGTCTCGATCACATCTATGTTACAAATGAAGAAAACTTTTTCAATTCTTGTATCAGTGTTGTAGGGTTATCAGATCATTTTCCTGTTCTCACAAACCGTAAACTGAATGGCGCTTTTAGTACAAAGTCAGGTTCTCGCATTTGTATCAAGTATAGATCTTTCAAGGATTTTGTTGAGCAAGACTTTTTGTATGATTTGAGAATTGCTCCATGGTACTTGCTGAATGATATCAAGGATGTTAATGTCGCATTTGAAGTTTGGATTTCTATTTTTAACCGTGTTTGTGATTTACACTGTCCTGTCATTGAACGACGGGTAAAGCGTTTTAGGCAACCTAAGTGGTTTTCTGCTGATATTTTAGACGCCATTAGAAAGCGTGATGTTTCACTAAAGCGTGCTAGACAAGAGTCTTCCGTAAGTAGTTGGAATGAATACAGGCATAATAGAAATACAGTAGTACGTCTCATTACCAGAGCTAAAAAGTCTTACTTTATGAGTACTTTAACCGATAACAAGTCAAACCCTGCGACGGTTTGGCGCATTTATGACAGTATAATGAAGTCAAATACTTCAAGTAGTCCAACTTTTACAGTGGACTCAACTTTCCTCACAAATAATGTAGATATTGCAAATGCCTTTAACCAGCATTTTACACGCATCAGTCAAAATACTAATAATTCCTGTCGTTCATCCAACTCTGTCAACTTTGACCATTTACTGGATTTTGTTAATGACAAATTAAGTTACGTCAGCAAGTTTGAATTTCCTCCTATTAAGAGAGACTTTGTGATTTCATGTTTATCAAAGCGAAATCAACTGGTTTGGACGATATTAATTCCAAACTTTTAACAGGTTGGTGCTCCTGTAAATGCTGACATCCTTACTTACCTGTTTAATATTACTTTAAAATTTTCTATTTTTCCAAGTTTTTTCAAATGTACAAGATTTTTTCCTCTGTACAAAGGCGGAGGTTATGTTGGAGATACGTTAAATTATCGTCCAATTTCAATTTTACCGTCTCTTTCTAAAGTTTTGGAGAGACGTGTTCATAATGTTCTTAATAACTACTTGTCATACACAAACTTACTGATTGACACCCAGTCTGGTTTTAGAAAAACCTTTCTGTTTCTCGTCAAGACTGTTGTATTCCAAAGTCAGTTTTAAATACTGGTCAACGGAGTTTTCATTACCGTGCCACAAAACTCTGGAATTCTCTACCAAACGACATAAGACATGCGCCTAATATATACAGTTTAAGGTGAAGCTAAGAGAGTTTATCAAAGTGAATTTTCCATTGTGAACGACTTTTAATTATTATCTTATATGTACTTCTGCCATTATTAAGATTGTTGTATTTATTGAGTCCCGATGAAAATTACTTATTAGTAACTCGGCCGCTCATTAAAAGTGTAAATAAATGTAAATAAATAAAATAAATAAACAAAAAAGCGCTCCACTAGCTTGCTCACTAAGCGCCTTTTGGGCTTGAAACCAAAGACCTGTCCAAGAAAAAACTAAATCCAAATAAAGGTAAAAAGTAGCTGATATCCTGTGCCCATTATAAACCATTTTTCAAAGTTTTTCAAGGACCCTCCCTTTCTAAAGCCATTTTTTTTGTTTTTACAATATTCACAGAAAACGTCCACTAACAACAATATGCATGAAGCTGATTGAGAAGACGTTGTAATCCTATTCTTAAGGAACTGACAGAGTTAAGTCATTGGCGAACAACAAATAAAAACAAAATTAGAATAACGATTTCGACAACAGAGAAATGGTGAGTATTGGCCAGAGTAAGACCAATGTCATTAATGAAAATACAAACAAAAGTGGAGAGAGAACAGAGCCTTGTTGGACGACAAAACTACACTTAAACATGTAAGTTATACCCTACGTAGCCCTAACACATGATTTGACTCTTTTATACATTGAAGCAAGTAAATCATAAATTTAACATTTCATCACCACATTTAAAAGTATGTAACACATACAACAATGGTCAGTGCGATTGAACGCTTTTTCAAAATCGATAAATGTTACATAAAGTCGGCCTTTTCTGTGTGCTAAATAGTTGGATACAATGGTATGTAAAATAAAAATGTTATCAGCTGTAGAGAATGATTTGCTGAAACACAAGATGAAAATCTAGATTTATGCGCAGCATAAAGGTGACATAAAGTTGCATAAAGATGATCTGTAATCATCTTTATGCAGCATAAAGATGGAACTTTATGCACCTTTATGCTTGTGCATAAAAGGGTTTAATGGCTGACTAAATTTAATCACCTTTATGCAGGACATTACAGATGCATAAAGATTCACATTTATGCATCAACCTGATTTGTATTTATACATCTTTATGCACAACATAAAGAAACATATTCAATCTTCTGTAATTTGGATCTTGTAGGTCCAAATATGAACCTGATTGTTCTGTTTTTGCACCTATTGTACTGTAGTTCTGCACTCATTTTGTTGTATTAACTACTTTGCACATTTAACCCATCTAACATACACACATATCTACCAAAGCAAGATCATAGAAGAGGTATCGGTTTTAATTGTTTATTTAAAATAGTTAAATAGGAAATCACATGGGACAAAAAATACAGAACGAATTCCTCAAAACTACAAGCAATATACTTCATGTGAAAAACAAAAAATACACTTATTGTTTTCTTCTTAGATGCAATATTGAAGTGTCAACCAAGTATCTGAGAACTGATTTAACTTGACTCACTTTACACAGCAATTATGGCTTTAGTTATAACAAATAAATAATAAATCCATTGTTCTCTAAGATTTAAAATAAAATTGGATGTACCGGGTGTTTGAATGTCTGAGTAGAAAAGAGACTCCACATTTAGCTATGTTTTGTGTTGCATTGCTAGTATCTATTACAGATCACACATGATAATGAGTTCTGCCATATCATTGAAAATTGCCATACAAATATTTTGATTACAACCTAGACTCGAGCTAAGATTCAAGCACATTGCATGTACATAAATCTACAGTGTTGCCAAAAATAACTGTAGTTGTAAGTTGGTAATTCGTTTGCAAAGTTGCACCTCATTTTTAACACATTGGTCATGAAATATCAAATATGAAGAGACTAAGACAGAATTATTGGTCTTATAACTCAGCCAGTAATCGGTCGAGTACAGTCCACATATTCACACATGTACAGCTTTGGGTATTCAGCTTAATCACTGATTATGACTCAGTCAGTGTAATAACATATAGAAAGTGTTCCCAGTTGGACTTTCATGAGTACAGCCTCTGTCTGGTTACAAAATTCAAAAGTTGAGTGGTCTTTGTTCGAAACAAAAAATACATCACTAAGCCTTTGGCAGAATCAAGAAAATGTATAAAATATGCTTATACATTAAACATTGTCCTGTAATGAGTTGTCAATGCTGCTGGAATTGTCATGTGTCTGTCAGGCTCTGATCTGATTGATACCAGGCCCTAAATGCAAGGTAGCCTCAATATGCATTTCCTTTGATGCATGTGTTTTTCCGTATGCAGTTTCACTTCTTTCTCTATCCCATGGCAAGAGTCTCCGAATAAAGGCACCACCCTTGCAACTTCTGTCATGTTCGCTATCCTCAGAAGAAACACACACAACTATCAAAATGTCTTCAGCTTGATGCTAGTCCTTGGATAGCCCAGATTGTATGTATTTCAGTTCCTGAAATAATGATACACAGAATAAATCATCAGGACAGTACATCATCAATTTTGTTTGTTTTTGTTTAAATCCGTGTATTTATAGACATTTGATAATTCATTTTAAAGTACTTCACTTGACAAGAATGGTTAAAAGTTGATATGTATGCAAGAAATTTGATTTCTGAATTTCACTGAAATGTTGATTCACTATACATTGGAGTCTATGAGAAAACTATGAATAATTTTTTTTCAATGCTTCACAAACACAATTAGACTGAAAGATTCCATTGCATGCTAGCGTTCCGGTGCACTGCGACCTACCTGGTAAAGGGTCGCAGGTCGCAGTGCGCCGGAGCGCCCGCACACGACGGAATCATTTAGTCTTAAACACAATCGGTGCTTTCTGAGATGTTTGACAATTGATACAAATGTACTTGATTAAATTACGGTGTTTGAAGGTTCAGATGAGGACAGCAGTTTGATATTTGAATTTCAACTAAACCTATTTCACTTTTCATGGTACTAGTGGTATACAGGTCACTTAAATATTTTCCCTGACAAAAGTTGCTATATCTCTAATACGTAAGTAATGGAAATTGTTCATTGCCCTCCATGAGCTCGATTTACAATAAGACAAGCCTCTGAGTTTCAACAGCAAGATGTTCATGTGACAGATAATTATACTTTTGTTCAGATTTACAGTTAAATGACTACCACGAGTGAAATCATGCAGCGAATCATTTTATCTCCCAGAATATTTTTGAACACTAAAACTTCTTTTTAACAGGTCAACTATTAAGAAAATTGAGTGACCCCCAATGCTGTTTGAAAAATCATGACATCCCCTTTGCAATTTCAAATTTAAGGGAACTGCATCCCCCTTCAAATTGTGCTGGCTTACCCCCGGCTGTAATAACTGAATGCTCCCTTATTGAATAAACTGGTCATCTATGTACTGTTGTACATCAAACTGACATGTTTATGCCTAAATATACAAATATGAAGACCAAAATGTTTTTTCACTGATTCATTGCCTATGTTATTGACTAAATATTCCTGTTTTTGTTAGGAGAGACTGTAAAATCAATGTACCTCCCAGACACATGGAGTATGGTCGTGCTTCCAATAATAATTTTGCAAAACATGTCATCAATTATGCGCTTTAGCGAATGGTCAATTATGCGTTTTAGCGAATGGACCAAGTCTTTGTACGTTGACCGAGAACTAATACAGTAGGATCTATAGGTTAGAATATTACATCTGTCAAATTAGGATGGAATATTGAAGATAGAAATATTTTTGTATCATGCAGCCTTGACCTACAGTGCCTTGTAACATATACATATATTGAACTAAAAAGAGGGCATGTTACGCTGGGGAATCACCCAAATCAAAGATTGATGTGACTGTGTATGTGTGCCTGTAATAGTATGGATTAAAAGTTAATCTTTCGGAACTTGATCTAGAAGTCATCACTGATGACATACATGGAGTCTCCGCTGGATTATGTCATTTGAATTACGGTGATTGAATAACAATAACATACTTGCTAGATTCATTACAGGGGAGAGCGGTGAATTTGTTAAATGTTTGGAAATCACATGCTAGTGATCTGTTGGGGGTCATGTTTGTGTATTTGGGACAGTACAATTACGCAAAAATATATATTATGCTACAATTTTTGAAAAAAAGCAATGGTTTTCTTGCACACTGTATGTTGTTTGGAAAATAGTTTCGTTCAATTTTAGTAAAAGATAAAATATGGTTTTTGAGCATGTCATGTAATCTGGAACATGTTATCAGAACAGAAGCTTGTTTCATCTTTCATTACACAATTTGCAACAGACTCTGCAACCTCAGTTTGTCTTGTGATGTTGTTTCAAAGTTTTGTTTCCCAGACAAGGTTCATAAATTACACTTCATGGATTCATTCAATAGTATTTGGCCAGTGTCGGGAGACAGTGTTGAAAAGAACATTTCCTTGGTTTGACTATGCAATTATTGTATGTCATGTACATTTGTGTTTTGGAACTCATGGAAGAGCCCCTGAAGTTGTTTCAACACTATGCTCCTCTATAATAATTTCCATTGTATGTTCTCTCTCCTTGTTAATATTACCAATTTTTGAAAAGGGGCGATTATCAAAATGGCTGTTAAAATTTGAGTTTACTGTTTAAATGTTTCTCAGAGGAATATTCCTAATGCAGTAAAAGCCAATATCCCTTCAGAGGGTAGAATTCAGAGAAAACCACGACAAAATGGGAACATATTCTGAGGTCAACAAAGTTCACAAGTTACAGCTAGTGGGGCATTAAACATGCTATGTCACGGTACTTTGCACTATTTATAACCTTCTAAATTAATAATATTATTGTGACAGAGGAAATAAATTGACAACATGGATATAATGCCTCTATAGTAAAAAAAGATAAAAAAATATCAAGGGGCTCTTTTCTGTCATTGAGCCATAGTACATACATAAATTTGAGCGACAAGAATTAGGAGACTTGTGGGATTGAATTCAAAAATCTACCAACATATTCAACTTATTGCAATTTCAAATGAAAGTATAGCAACACTTTATAATCTTATTATTAACCTTCATGCACAGCCATTTTGAGTAGAGGTTAAACAAACAATATCTAGCGTATCAATCATGTGTTCCTGAGATAATTTTTCATGGGGACTGAATAGAAATTACTGGGGGGGGGGGGTAAGGCTTTTTTGGGTGGTTGCTATTTTGTAAAAAAAGCATTTTTGAATTGTCATGCATACCTTTGGGGCAGGGTTATCATTTAGCGCAACTATTGCAACTATTTGAAAACAAGATGTGGCCAATACAGTGCTTCACCAAAAAATATCAAATCATGATACATTGGAATCTGTTAGGCAAAATATTGACAATTTTCCCCTATACATATGTACATTTATCCAGGTTTGATAATTTATGTGATTTTTGTACCCTTTAAATTTTGAGGTAAAATACATCTGTGTACAAGAAATTTGATTTTTGGATTCCATCAAAAATGTTCATTCACTATACATTGAAGTCTGTTGAAACCATGATTTTTTCAATACACAACTAGCTATATATGTGTGTTTATAGATGCTTAATGATATTAATGCACTTGATAAGATTGAGCTGGTTACTAGTGAATGTGTGTGCAAGAAATTTGATTTTGGAATTTCACCGGAATGTTTATTCACTAAACATGTACATTCTGGTCTCTGAAGAAAATGTGAACAAATATTTCTAATTATATCATACCAGTATATTGATGGTGCAAATACAGTGAGCAGTCAGCATTCAACAAAGAAATACTGTTTACGCCAAATTTTAAGCGACTTTTTTAATTGGACGATAAAACAATTTCATGTCGATCATCGGAAAATTGCAACATTGTGTGAATCGGCAAGTGAATCGCAGAAGAACGTCACAATTGTATCTAAAATAAGTCAGTGATTGACATTTATTTTGTGTGAACGACAACACAAATTGGGCACAACCGCAACTTAGGTTCACGTTGATTGCGCCAGAAGTTGTGTACACAACTTGTCCGACGGGCAACCAGATTTTATTTTTGACTTGCCCGAATGGAAATTTCACTTGTCCCGGGCGTCAGGTGATAGGAATTGTCAAGCCCTGATCATTAATACAGACTGTGACTCACTGGTCATACAAAAATTTGGGAGGGATAATCTTTTTCTTGCTAACGCTTTTTGAAGGGTCATTATTTTCCATGGATTTAAAATGGCACTTTTGCTGATCCCTGGAATTGCATTTGTTCTAGTATGTAAGAGGACTATGGAGGGGTGATAGCTTGTTGTTTTCCATTGAAATTGTAATCTGGTGTGTAAATTTTCTGGTGCCAACACAGGCCTTTAAAAACACCAACCCCCCCCCCCGTTAATTTTTGTCCGGTCCCTGACATGAATCAACAGTCATCCCGGGGTGCATACATGTACGGTAGTCACAATTAGCATAAAGTGACCTGGAAATTCGATGTTCATTGAAATTATCAGGAATATCGATGATTTAAAACAAACAAACGTTAGATACTTTGCCGGATACAGACATTGCTGAACACGTTTATAAAAGAAGGAGTAGACGTATCTTAGACACAATCGGGCTGGTTAAAAATAAGACAGCAGCTATACATAAGCTTACCTGGTATAGAGCCGTCAAGCTGATGCAGGACTCGGCGACGATCGAGGGCTTGAAGTGTGTGTCGACCTGTCGCTGGTGCGGAAAAGAGGTACTCTCTTCCGTTTTGGCGAGTTTCGTCCCGGTTGAACGGAGAATAAAGCTAGCTTCGTATTAAACTTCATGACACGGTCGATGACACACTGGCACTAGATTCAAACGTACCGCATAGTCGTCGAGATGGTCCAGGAATTCAAGGGTAGACTCTTTAGCAGACATTCCTAAACACCGACGGGACATGTCAGTAGAAGCTAAAATATCGACAACTGAAGATTATTGACGGCACGATCACGGGGTAGGAATGGTACGATGTACAGATGTAAGTGACGCCACGCCAAGCCACGCCAAACGTTAACAATAGCGTCTTCTGAGTATGACTCCTTAAGTGCTCAAATATTCACGAAATGAACTTTGCAAAGAATTTGATTATAACTATCATTTTTTACTCAATTTTGAAGAAATGTTATTTTTTTGCTCTCGTTAGACAAAAATATTGCTGACAGAACCATATTTTCGTGTTTCGCCAGATAAAGGTACATCATTGTACACATTGACCCCCTAGCATCAAGCTGCAGTCCAGCCTCTCTGCATGTGTACAAAGCAGCTTACGCATTTTTTTATCTTCATGAATATTCCGTGTTAGGCACACAGACGTGCCCAACCAGTGCACTGAGCCGGATATTTGGCGAGATCTTTTTCAAGATGGTAAAAAATAGCAGCTATTTGGCCTAATTAGAACTTTGGGAAATAATCGTGTGTGAGTCATACGAAGTATAGGGGCCTAGGCCTATTGCTTGTATTTTGAGGACGGTTTTGAAGAATTCATTCGTTTTTTGTGATTTCCTATTTAACTATTTTAAATAAACGATATCTCTTCTATGATCTTGCTTGGTAGATATGTGTGTGCGTGTGTATGTTGAACTGTGCAAAGTGGCTAGTATAACATTGATATTAACATTGATAGTGCATCTGCAGATACAGCCAATCGTGCATCTTGTAATCAATTTCTTTATTGTAGGGCCTTCATACAACATTCTTACTGTTGCAATAGCCAGATTTGGATTCATTTCAACACCCACAATGTTGCTATGTACACGCCGGCTATGCTCAAAATAGTATGGAGGGAATTGAGAATAATACAGCATATGAAAGAAAAATAAATTGAAAGAAAGAACTGCAGTACAATATTTCATCCTCATTTGACCGATGTCGTATCCTTTGGGCCTAACCTACTGAAATTAGTTTCCGACGAACATACAAGGACGTGTATCATTCACCAAGGTGGTGCAATATGTTTTGCGACTTTGCAGAAATATTGTAGTTCTGACGATGTTCTCCATGTCAGCTTACGTATATAGGAGATATACCGGTATCTTTCCGAACTATAATGTGGATACACACAGCGAGGTCTACGCGAAAAGGTGATGAATCAATTGAATAAAAACGGTTTTTGGAGATCATATCTGTTTATTTCATCAATTCTGAACATGGTTTGAAATCGGTCTCATATAATAACTACCAACCTGTACTGACGGGCCTGGAAAAGCGAAATTCTAGCACTTTTTTATGAAATCCATCATCGTATATCATCGGGTCACGGTCGCAAAATTGAAGCTAGCCACAGCAGCAATGCCGGTAAACAGCCTTGACCCGCCCCGAGTCGATTTTTGATGTGGTTGAAGCACGGTCTGAAGAACGAGCACATTTTGCGAAAGATTATGATGGATTGTTAGGCTACCAGTTGTTATAAAACGTGTCTGTCTTAGGAATTCTTTGGAAGTCATAACTGCTTAAGTCCTACAATATTCATAATAAGGGACTGGTCAGTTTATTCGGCGGGGGGGGGGGCAGTGGATTCATGAGGGTCACCCTGTTTTTGACTATGGTGAAAGAGGGGTCACTATGTTTTTGAATGCCCAATTAGGGAGGGGAGTTCAGTGTGTTTTAAAAATTTCGACACGGGCTCATACTTGCCTAAAGTGCATCGTGCAAGCGAAAAATTTCATCATTCAGTTGCATTCATGGCGCGCCCTTTAGGCACTTAACTTTAATAACAATAAAAAAAACCATATTTTTCAGAGGCCCCTCCAAGCACGAAACTTTAATATATCAGACATATCTGTCAGAGATATTCGTATGTTTAAAATGTTGTCGGCGCGCCCTTCGGGCGCCTTACTTTAAAATATCAAACATATTTTCAGCATGCCTTTCACATATATATCGGATATATATATACAGGGCTCGAAATTAACTTTTTACCTTGGTAGTCCACTTGGGCTACCATTTTCTGAAGTTGGTAGCCCAGTGACAATGGCTGGTAGTCCATGAATATTTTGGTTTAGGGATACTGTGCTCGTCCCAGTATAAGCCCCCGGTTCAGCAACACAAAACAGCAGTAAAACTAGGGGCTTCTACTCGAGAAACCCCATGTTATGTGTCACGAACGCTTAATTTATGCTTATTTTTGTACATTTGTAACACTTTCTATCACTTTCTAAATCGGCTTATACATCCAAAGAAATTGTAACTTTAGTAAAGAAAAACAGAAAAAAATATTCTCATGATCTTTATGAACTGGCATGCCTTGTTACACCCGAGTCTCTCTGTACAGAACGTAATACATTGATACTGATCGACAACCATAGATAAAAGACAGCGAAACTCAGCCACGATTTCCAAGCTTAACTGACACAGTGTTTTATATTACTATTTCAAATCAAACTGATTACACAATCTCTTGATATAGAAGTGAAAGTTTGTGAAATTTCAGCAAAACTGGACACAAGTACATCTTGTATGCTGCCGATCAACAGCATAGTGTGAACTGGCATGCAAAGACTGCACACGGGAAAGCAACTCAACATTCTAGTATCAAACGCTCTGCATCTTGTGAAAACAACAACATAGCAGTGAAAATTGTAATAGTCACCAGAAAAAACACTTCACAGATAAAAGGATAATTGCTTCAAACAAATGAAACTACAGGTTGACTGCATTTAGCTCGTCCAAAAGTGACGGACATCGCACGCCAAGTATTTCATGTCCCAGGCTTTGGTAGTCCGTGTGGGCTACCATTTCATGGACTTTGGTAGCCCCAGGGAAAAGTTGGTAGTCTGTGGACGCGGGACTACCGCTAATTTCGAGCCCTGCCATATGTTAATATTTTCAGCGGGAACCCCGGGCGCTGTACTTTAATATGTCAGAAATATATAGAAATATTTTGATGTCTGTAAATTGAAAGTCTGTTTTGCAAAGTGTACCAATCATAATGAAACCTGCAGCGCATACTAGTATGAAGAGCATGATAAGTTCCTAATACTGTTCTGTTTTCTCAATGAGCATTCAGCATTAGAAAGCAACATGCACTAGTATTTCACAATCAAGCGTCATACTTCTTGATCTCTGATAGGCACATTAGATCCAGTTTTATTCTAAACCTGGGAAATTTTAGCCCAGAATTTATTAACGGAACACAGTCCCTGATGTAGACTGGCCCCAGTCGCGCTTTCTCTTCAGTTGAGTTATTTGCTGACCAAGCGACATTCTCTCCACGATCCACGAAATAGCCTACCATTAGCACAACGGTTTGCCGATGTTTAGTCCTTCAATTTATTATGTTTTGATATAACACAGACTTTGAGAAGTCTATCCCTGATACTCTTACACTTACATACCAAACAGGCAAACCTGGCGGTCACGGGTACAACATTTGCAACACTAAAATCTGACCAGAAAATACTTGGTACACTAGGAAACACTAGGAAAAATTTTAAAATAAGACAATCTTAATTGCCTACCAGAGCACAATAATTTGACCTTACAGCATTGATGTATCTTTTCACATTCATGCTTACTGATGGCTGGCTGTAGCGATTTACTCATACCGAAACTAAGACTATGGTAGATTTGCTTTGAGAGTATTTCAAATTACTTGTGCCATCAGCTACAGTAAAGTATTTTCAGTATTGTCGATTCTGTGTTCAGCATTTAATTTTACTCATCATTTAAAACATTACTTGTTTGATTTTGAAAGGTAGTCGATTCGCCAGATAATTGCTATGCACTCGCCAGGGCACGGGCGACTTGATAGTAACTATGCGAAACCCCCACGATGCAAATGGGAAGTTGTATCATAGAGTTTCCATTTCTGATGGTAAATGCAATCTGATTAAAATCTGATGTAGAGATGGGTCAGCCTTTTGCGCTATCATACTAAGGTATTTTTGTGCAGTACTACCCTCACTACATCTGAACCTGCGCCTTACGAATTCACATTTAAATCTAGCACTTTCTCAACCCAACCAGAATTCGCATTGCTAGTACACGTCAAACACGAATAAGCGAAAGGTTAAAAAAAAAGAAATATGCAGAACAATATTTTTGAAACAGCCTTTCACATCAAACGACAATACGACAATACCCAAGATGTAAATATGCCAAAATACAATTGAACAAAGCGTCGAGAAGACCAGTCGATGATAGGACAAAATCGTGATACCCCACGCACTTGCTATGCGTACAATGCGGTGATCCAGGCGTTATGCGGCCTCCTAGTAGTGCTGCTGACTGCAATAGACGAAAGCAGCGACATGCTGTTCCGAATTGGACCACGCGTAAAAAACTACCTTTCTAACTACTTTCGGCCGAAATCAGCTCGATTCCAAAATATCCCTCCGCGAATAACTCAACCGGCTCACAGACTGAAAAAAAAAAAAAAAAAAAAAAAAAAAAAAACTTTGCTCTCGTGACGTCCCAAACCGTTACGTGCCGGCGATGCACGGTCATGGGCCCAGTGACCGGCCATATATTGCATGAACGTATCTAATGGCGTGCTCTGTCAATAACGAACCTGGCTTCTCCTCTTAGAGAGAATTTGACTACACTTCGAGTAATAACCCCTTTATCATACATGCATGCTTTGGTTATGACTGTTTTCCTACGGACGTTCCGAAATTAGCGACGAAATCAACTTGAAATCGACCTTGCTTCCTCCAGGCTGTACTTATAAAAAGTTGGTTGCTAAGGAGTGATGACAACCGTATCACTTCTTGATATTATTCCGCTATTGGCCATTCCACTTCAAAGGAGGGTTTATTGAGCACTTTTAAAGCCAAGAATTTAGATATTACGATGTCGACACAGGTTTTCACAATTTGAAGAAGATTTATTTTTAGTTTAAAATGACGATGGATGTAAAACATAGGCGGGAGTTTGTAAAATGGGTGTGTTTTCGTGTTTTGATACATAACCTCATCCCTGCGTGAAAGTTATGAGGCCGCCAAAAATCGGGTCAAAATACTCGCGTCACGCTCAAACTCCATCGAGTATGAACAGCTCAGAGTACAGAGAGCAAGCAGCTCTGCGACATCTATGAATGCACATACAGTGGATATAATACCCATACCAGTCAGTTTATCTCGAAGAATTATACATGTTCCCAGACGTCAAATATGCCGAATTTACCATCTCAGTAAGCGGATTAGTGAAAACATGAAGTGAGTACACTGTAAGCTGTAGTGTCGCAACTCGTTCGTGATTTTGTTGCTGTACGAATAAAACATTTCAAAGGTATTTCCGTCGTCTGCTCGTATATTTTCGTTCCTGGCTTGCCTAAATAGAACTAAACTTCCTTTAACAACCTAAGCGAAAGTTTGACTTTCCCTAGATGGTACATTGTATGTGAAACCCGCACCGCATCGGTGCCACCAGACACGATCATGACCTGTGCACTGACAGGTACAAATCGGAAATATCATGTGCACCTTCAACCTTGTCTGTCGCGAGTATTTTCAGTGCGGTTGGATTTTCGTGGCTCATTTACGACTGTAAACGATGTAATTCATCCTCCCAGATACTTTAAGCTCATCAACAGGAAACTTGTCGTAAAGCTATTCTATCATGATGCTCTGTCAACCGATATCATTGCGTGTAATCATACATCCATCATGGTGTAATCTTCAGCAGCGTAGACGACACGAAAACACTGCACCGCCACGGGACCGGCCGTGAATTGACAGGTGTCGGCAAATTATACAAATTTTCAATACGTTTGTTTGTATGTTTTTGGTACAACTGTACTTGTGCCTAAGTGCAATGCCCATGAAGTGACTGCAAACAACAGAATTTTGACCATAATCATAATAACGTTTCGGATTGTCATTTGTCTTATTCGCTCAGCTGTTTTATATGTACATATACCAACGGAGGTCATGCATACAGCGAAAGGTCACGCGTACGCGTCGCTGTAAGTAGTTCGGTTACAGTGAAAATATAATTCGTATTTTCACTAGTTAAAATATGGGCTCATATCAGTACCGTCTGAACAATAGAAGAATGGCAATACAGGCACAGCATGTATGATAAATATATATATATATATTATATATATATATATATATATATATATATATATATATATATATATATATATATATATATATATATATATATATATATATATATATATATATATATATATATATATATATATATATGTGTGTATAAACAAATGTATGTAAAAAATATCCCCCGAAAACGAAAATGTCTTACCTGGCTCAGTCTTCCTTCCAAAGCGTTTGGTTTAATTGAAATAATTGATGGGTTTTCGTCTCCTGTGTTGCGATTCTTGGCATGAACATTTTGCAAAGGATGTTTTCCATGACTTGTATTTTGGGTTAAAATCTCAGTCTTTTCATCCTTCGTAAGAGCTGGCTGTGAAACTGGCTCTGACAAATACGTCAAATGGTCATGAATTGCAATGTAGCTGTACATGATATGACTATAGCATGCAGACGCTGATAAGGTAACCATTTCGATGGTCGTGAGTCATACAATGTTCAACACATATCGGAGTTCGCTGTCGTCGCTTGCCCCAATATCAGCAATGATATATACGGTATACGTTGAGTAACGTACGGAAAATGTCATCATTTTTGGAGTGTTTTATCAACTTTTTCAATTTGATAGTAATCAAAATAAAAACAAAAATTGATGCGTATCTTTATCTACCCAGCGATGTTGTCAAAGGGCTTAGATAAATACGGGAATAATATATTTAATCTAGTAAATGTTATTTCGTTTTTATTCAACTCAAGTTCTTAAAATTTGTACAGAAGCTCTAGAGAAAGTTGAAGCAGACGCAAATGCTTTGATCGGTTACCATTGTAATGAAATGTTGACCATAAAAGGTTCTTCTATTGGGACTATCTTTGTGAGTCACGGTACTTTTCTCATTGTGTAACTGTTCATTAAGATATGGGGGATTTGTTGCGTGTGGTGTTGACTTTTACGAAACTTCGAACTCATAACATCGATAAATGAAACATTTTTGCACAAATATTTCAGAATTTGTGCGCAGGCGAAATAAATGTACAACCTATACCTATTTATACGTTCTATTCAGCTAATCTCAACCTCCAAAGGATTCCATTCCATTTACTCTGACCAAAAGGACTCTAGCAGCAGTTAGACACTATGAGCACTTTGTTCTCGGTTAGGGGCTATCCCCGCTCTGTAGACGACAAGGCAAAACAGTGCGTCGAACCACTAACACAGGAGAAGCCGTTAATGTCAACCACCCGTTCTCAATGCGATCGCATTCCTATTGTGTTAACATACCATCATTTCAACCATAGTATCTGTAAAATCGTCTTTGAGGAGATTTCTATCTTTACAAACTCCCCAAACACACACTATTTTCGAAACACCTTGCATCAGTTCTTGGTCTTTTGCCCAGAGGCCCAAAAATCTTCCTTTCGTGATTTTGACTTTGTTGTGTGTATCGGTGCTTTCTTGTCTGTTCTCTGCTGTTTGTGTCTATGTTTATAACTAGTGTATACGAATTTTGACTAGTTTAAGGATTACGGATAGGTATGTTTGCGATTATTTTACACAGCATATTTTTTCCGCACTTCCCATCATAGTCCTGTAAATCTAGGAGATTTGGGCACCCAACCCACCACAAATTGCAACTGATTCTTTTTCTTCAGAATGCATTTTTGAGAGGTACCCAGAACAACATATCAAAAATTTACTCGAATCTACCTTGGGGAAATATGTCTAATTTGCATAAATCAAATATGACTGCCAGCCTTCCCAAAAAATAACATAATTGGCCTTATATTACATGTTGAACAAGCAACTTCAGTAATTTCAAAGTCCTTTATTTTTTTTTAGCACGGGTAATCATTTTGGAGATATAGTGTTTATATCGGCATATATTGAATTTGCATAATTCCAATATGGCAGCCAACATTCCTAGAAAAGACATTTTGGTCATATAAAACGTATTAAACAAGCAATTTCAGCAATTTTCTAGTTCCAAGTATAATTTTTTGGCATGGACAAACAATTTTGGAGGTATAATACTTTACAAAGGAACTTTGTTGATTTGCATAAATCCAATATGGCGGCCAACCTTCCTACAAAGGACATTAGTGGGCATATACAACGTTTTAAACAAGCTTTTTTAGTGATTTTAAAGTTTGAATACATTTCTTTGGCATGAAGAAACACTTTTGGCGGTTAATTGTTTTAAAAGGCGCTGTGACAATTTGCATAAATTAAATATGGCTGCCAATATAAATAAGGTTCTTGTACAGCTTTTAGCACTAGAAAAGCTTTTAGCACTAGAAATTTATTACGAAGAAACTTTTAGTCCTTTGAAATTAAGTTTTTAAATGTGAAAAAATATGCTACAAATACATTTATAATAAGGATCCATTTAAGAATAACTTTATTTTAAAAGGTGTCTGTGATACATGTATGTGTTAAAATACTTCATAAATATACTATATTTTGAAAAGAACATTAAAACTAATTTTGCAGACTTACATATATTACTAACAAACGAATTAAAGGAAGTATACGTATATGCACGTTAAATATAGAGACATAAGAAAGTCATGCGATTTTATTTTGTGATTTTGCTATATATTCAAATCGTTCATGATTGTATGTCGTCTGAATAATATATTCTGTTTCTCAATGTAACACTGGATTCATCTGTGCACGGCATTGTTTGTAGTGTGTATAGGTATTAAACACTTTAAAGTGTAAAAACATGTAATCTACAATGTTTACTGTTTGAAAAAGACGTGTACAAAATCTTTAGTTTTAACTTAGACTGAACCCCTTCTTATGAACGAGACAATCGTAAGTGGATCCCCTTGGTGATAGGCAAGAAGTCATCGAATATAACAGCAAAAATACAATAAACTCAACAAAGATAATAAAAAGTAGAAATAAAACAATATGACCACAAATAACAAAGGCCATAATACACACAAATTAAAACTTAATGTCGTCAAAAACAATATCAGACTCATTAAAAACCTATCTACATACTAACCCACAAGAATTATAAGTTGCATGCTTAGCAAAGGCGTTAAATTAATTCAAACACCTAATCAGCAAAAAAGAGTACAACTGTACAGCTGGAAAAAAAGACATATCGATATTAGACTTAAAAAAAACATGAAACTCCCATTCATATGGAAATTAAATTTGACCTCACAGAACATTAGAAACGCAAAGTTTAGAAAACTATGTGAATGCTATGAAATCACATGATGCTTACAAACCGCAAGGCATTGGAAATTCTATCTAAAATAAGAAGATAGCAATTAAATGTTTGATAAACATAGGAAAAAACAGCTCTAGACAACAACTGGGAGAGCAGATATACTGCGCAAAGTTGACAGCAGATGGTACAAAACGAAAAATATAAAAAATAAGCAACCTAATAATACAATATATGATAAAAACACATAGTTTACCACACATATCTTGGCCCATTAAACAGTAAATACAAACACCACTTCCATACCTCTCTCCAAAAATCAAAAAAAAAAAACTTGATCACCAGGCAAAAAGTTAAATGATGCTCAATATGTGGACGCTCGTCCAGCTTTTCACATTTGAAACAAGTAGAGGAAAAAACAACAAAAACACATGACATACACAACCGATTTATATTGAGGAAATCAAAGTTGCAAACAATGCCACTTAGGATTAATTAGACGAACAGTACATGGACATACTAGTACCTCACATTATGAGAGTTTGACTCAGTCAACTGGCATGAAATCAGGAAACGTTACGGAACGACTGTACGATCGAAAAACCAAAAACCAAATATATGCCAGCCATGCTAGATAAATTTGAGAAACAAACAGGTTTAAATTTATGAATGAGACCTGACAAATAATATTTTGGACATTGCATTATGACATCTTCAGCTTTTCCTGAATTAGCTGACATTACATTACACGATGCAAGAATAAGAATATCAACATACATGACATTATTTGGCTGAGATTCTAAGATGGAATATTTCTTCATTGGAAAACAACATGGACTCAACGAATTCAAATCAAAAATCAACAAAATGCATCCAACTTTCAAATTTTCTTTGAAACTATGATCAAAAAATAGCATATTCAGGTCTAATGGTCTATTATAAAGTTTCCGATACAACAAAGAAAGTTCTTGTTACCGGAACACACAAAAAAATTGATACATTCTAGTTAATACACAGAAAGGCATGTCATTCTAGGGCAACATTAATGGACCTAATTAAAATTTAAACATTACGGAACATTAGAACATGCAACAACAAAAATGATTTTACACGGAAAGTGACATACTGTAGTGAAAAATCGGCAAGACCGACAATATGAAAAAAAAAGCAGGAAAAAGAACACATCATCGGGGGAAAAGTACGTAAAGCAAGAAGGCAAGTAGAACAAAAAAGTAGAAAAAATTGCAAAATCAAGGAAGATAGTCTATTGTTCACAATACATCAGAACTAAGAGAATCAAACAAGCTCTGACTGAAAAGTGGTATAAAAATGTTAAAGAATCTATGTCCAAAACAACTGATTACTGCATACAAAATCTAAAAACACAGACAATACACGTAGAAATCAGAAGAACTGACAATCCCACTGAATGTCTTAACTTAGAATAACATGAGCAAACACAATTACTATCAGATCATATGTTTAAGCCTCATAACATATCAAACTGTCATTTTTCCAGATGTACTTCAAGATGTACTCCTCCATAAGAGGTGGGTAGTCTGCAAGGATTTAACGTTTTCTTCTTGATAGGTTCCTTATGCTAAAAACTAAACAAGAACCTTATTTATTTTAGAAGCTGTTATGCAATTTGGCATTATTTTGGCAGCCATATTTAATTTATGCAAATTGTCACAGCACCTTTTTTAAACAAAAAAAACTGACAAAAGTGTTTCTTCATTCCAAAGAAATGTATTCAAATTTTATAATCACTAAAATAGCTTATTAAAACGCTGTATATGCCCAAAATGTCCTTTTTTGGAATGTTGATCGCTATATTTGATTTTCGCAAATTAACAAAGTGCCTATGTAAATCATTGTACCTCCAAAATTGTTTGTCCATTCCAAATAAATATACTTTAAACTTTACAATCACTGAAAAAGCTTGTTTAATACCTTTTATATGACCGAAAATGTCTTTTGTATGAATGGTGGTGGACATATTGAAACTATGCAAATTAACGATATACATATATATAACTCTATATCTCCAAAATGATCTTTTGGCTAAACAAGAAAATATCAGACTTTGAAATCACTGAAATAGCTTCTAAACACGTGATATAAGGCCAATTATGTTATTTTGTAGGAAGGGGACAGCCATATTCATTTAAGCAAATTATACATATTCCCCAAGGTAGATTCAAGTAAACTTTTGATATGTTGTTCTGGGTACCTCTTCAAAACGCATTCTGAAGAAAAAAAATAATTTGGGTTTCACGTGACTCGAATATTAAAGACCTGCAAGTACGTTTCAGTTTACCTAATCGCGACTGCGCAACAAGACATCATGTGGCCATATACTTA
Organism: Ptychodera flava; assembly: GCF_041260155.1. Lineage (NCBI taxonomy): Eukaryota > Metazoa > Hemichordata > Enteropneusta > Ptychoderidae > Ptychodera > Ptychodera flava. The sequence continues at coordinate 26,443,025 of NC_091930.1, forward strand.
TATTGCCATTTTCTTTCAGAGCCCGCGTGGTAGAGTCAAGGTTTCCGATGTGTTCACATGCACGTCGGCTAATTTCATTTACTTCATCAAATAAAAACGCTGCAGCATGTTATATATTTGCGATACAAAGCGTCGCCTAGGCGATTGCTTTGCTGAACACCTTCGCACCGTGACCGACAACAAGCTTGCATTCCGGTGGCCAAACATTTCTGTACACCACCCCACCGTGGTCGGTCTGACATGGCAGTGTTTGCTATTATTTTTGCTACCGACTCAACCCGCCATAAACTCCAGCATGCCACAGTTTTTAAACTTTGCACTCTGACACCAGCTGGAATGAATGCATATTTAAATGCGTTTGATCTTTCTCTTGTTTGATAGGCTGTTTTAATTACTTGTGTTTACACATTTCCCTAGCGAGTTTTAGTACTGGCGCAGAGTTGCACCCGAAATGTATGTATGCTTTTATTCTCTGCGATTCACAAGTGTTCTATTTCCCGCTGGTATTTTAATGTATTTGTTTTAACTTGTTGCAGGTTTATCCTCTGACTTTTAACAGGCCGCTGGTCGGCCAATATTTTACTGTACAACAAAACCGGAGTCAGTGTGGACTCCCTTTTGTACAGCGCAACAAAATAAACGCAGCAACAGACGTTTTGCCAGACAGTATACCCAACCAAATGTCATCAAAGGCACACTTCAATTAATCCCACAAATCAAATGAAAGATTCAATTTGTATTCTTATTGTTACAAAATGATCCTCATGACGAGTTGAGAATATACCAAAATAAGGTGGATTATGTACGGAATTATGTCTACGGAAATTATGTCCACGTTTCCTGCATCTGCATCTCCAAAATTCCTTTGTCAATCGAGATGGCAGCATCAGCGAAACTAGGACAGCATTAACCGAACAAACACTGCATCAAGCAGCTCAATATAGACTGCTGTATTCAAAATGCCAGTATTATACACATTATCAATATTAATTGATGCCACTTGCATCATCGTACGTCTATCAAAAGTTGCGACGACAGTGAGCACGATGTCGACCCCATCCCAACAGCGACTATCCATACTGTTAAGTAGGTCATTTTCACACATTCATCATGACCTGATTTCAATTAGTCTAGAACATTCTCAAGGTCACTGCCCTTAATGACCTCACAACCTTGAATCCAATTAGTCATGTTTGGAATGTTCTGGAAATTTACTGAGTTATGCAAGAGTGACAATTTTAGAACAGTAATTAGTATGTCAATAAAAGTTCTAGATTGTTCTCATGTGCCCATATGTAAGCACATGGGTAAAAAAGGGACGTGCACAGCTTCCAGTCAGACATTGGGATTGTGTCTCTTGTGTGTTACTTCAAGTCTTTGGAAACTCCAGCCATAGTAATTTTCAAGACTTTTCAAGACCTTCACTGCCACGCTGGATTTATACTGTGGACTTTGTGCAACTTCAAGCCTGCGAGCCAAAGGATTGTTCATTCATCTGACTGACTGTTACAACTCTGAGACTAGAGCTTTGCCGTTCCAGCTGAGATAAGTAGTCTGTACACTTTTACAGTTTGTATTCTATCACTGACTTAGCAATTAGTTTTATTTTTTGTAATAAATTTCTATTTTATACGGAAACTGCTGAGTTAACCCTTTGTTCGTTTTCTCTCACGTAACAAAATAGGGGGCTCGTCTGGGATACGAATATTTTGAGTTGTTTGACAACATTTTGCCAGCCTTTTCAAAACTACTGTATACTGTGAACTCAGCGAAATTTAATCATGGCGGAATTTAAACCAGAGGAAATGGATGACCTTGATCAGAACACATTTGATTCTCTCAGAAAAGACGACCTCATAACACTGGCCAATGTCCTTAAAGTAGAAGTCAAAAGATCTATGCGCAAGAGGGAAATACAGTACCATATTGCAAAACATCTAGTTGATTTAGGCAAATTTGAGGAATCCACCTTGAAGGATTGTGAGCCCGAGTCTATTTTTGAACAAGAAAACTAGAAATACAGGCAAATTTCACTGCATGAAAACCAAACAATTAAGATAAATTCACATTAATGAGTTGCCTGTATTATAGTATACTACACATGAATTCACGTAAATTCACATGAATATAGGCTTGCTGAATACAAAAAAATGGATTCTTGACTGTATTCATCTGTATATGCACTCTTCAGCTAAAATACAGGCAATAATTCATGTTAATACAGTAAGTATTATAGGGTTTTATGCAGTGTCTGGAACTTAAGAAAATGGAATTAGAAATGGAAGAAAGACAGAGAGAAAAGGAAAGAGAATTAGAAGAACATCGACTACAGTTAGAAATGAGACGTTTAGAGCTTGGACAGTCAGGAAAATGCTTCCCTTCAGACGGTTTTGACATCACTTAGCATTTCAGGTTAGTTCCCCTTTTCAAAGAAAAGGATGTATGTCTTTCATTTTGAGAAAATCGCTCAGAGTCTGAATTGGCCTAAGGAGTCCTGGTCTATGCTTTTGCAAAGTGTTTTGTGGGTAAAGCCAGAGAAATTTACATTCAGTGATCAGTAGAGCAGGCTTCTAAATTATGATTCTGTGAAGGAATTATTTCTCAAGGGCTATGAGTCGGGGCCTGGAGCTTACCGTCAGAAATTTAGGGATTGTGAGAAGGTGAAAGATCAAACTTATGTTGAATTTGCTCGAACAAAAGAACAACTGTTTGCTCGTTGGTGTTCTTCTGAAAAGGTCAGTCAGAAATATGACAAATTACGACAGCTTATTTTGATTGAGGAATTTAAAAGGTGCATTCGGAGTGACATCAAGACATTTATCAATGAACAAAAGGGCAGATTCATTAGAGGCTGCTGCACGTTTGGCCGATGATTATTCATTGACCAACAAATCTTCATTTCTCAGCAAACCATCCCAGTCCTTTTCATACAGAAACAATGCAGGTAAATTTAACTCCTTTTTATCCAAGAATTTCTCAAAGGAGAGTAAGAAATGAAATGACAACAGTTCACAGACTTCAGGTAACACTTCCACATCATCAGATCCTAAGTCTCAGTCTCCTTCTGTCAAACAGTTTGGTATACTTTCTTGTAATAATTGTAAGAAAGACGGCCATTTAGTGTCAGATTGTTTCAAATTAAAAAGAAAATGTAACGGTCAAAGTTGTCAAAGTGGATCTAAGCCAACCGGCTTTATTTCTTCATCAACTCAATTAGAGTCTAATAATGTGTGCAACACATTTTCTTTGGTTAAACCCCTCTTATCCCCAATTAATGAGGTCAAGGTCAATTTTCTCAAGATTGCATTATGGGTATTTTCGAACCATTTATTCATGATGGTTTTATATCACTTTCTAGTGATTTTTCTTCCGCTACCCCTGTCAAAATTGTAAGAGATACCGGGGCTTCCAGTCTCTTTTGTTGGCAGATACCCTGCAGTTTTCTGAAAGTCATTTTCAGGTTCTAAAATTCTTATTAAGGGGGTAGATTGTATTGACTACATTCCTGTTCCTCTCCAAAATGTCTATTTGTTGAGGAACAACATCAAGCCCATGCGGAAGTTCTTCGAGAGACTGAGCAAAGCATTGTTGACTGTCAACCTTGCCAAATCTGAGTTTGGTTGGGCGAGGATGACTTACCTCGGACATACTGTAGGACAGGGTGAGTGAAAACATGTTAATGCCAAAATCAGTGCCATTTCAAATTTTCCCATACCAAATTGCAAGAGACAACTGATGCGCTTTCTCGGTATGGCTGGTTACTACAGAAATTCTGTCAAAATTTTTCTACAATTACTGAGCCTTTGACTAACTACTTAAAAAGAAAGTAAAGTTTGTTGGTTAGAACAATGACAACAGGCATTTGATACACTTAAAGCCACTCTTCAAAGTGCTCCAGTTTTGTCTGCACCAGATTTAACTTTGCCATTCAAATTAGCTGTAGATGTTAGTGATACGGTGCTGGTGCTGTTTTATTGCAAGATGATACTCATGTTCTTCCGTAACCATGGTTGTAATAGTGAAACGCCATTGCATTTTTACTTACTCATATGGTGAGAAATTCCAAATTTGAGTACCAAATAAACAAACGCAACTTTTTTATAGTAAACATAAATATGTTACCGCTAAGAGACATGATAGCATCCGCAAAAAATATGAAGTTGACTCTAAATGAGTTTAAGCAATGGTTAATTTGCAAGCGGTATAAAATAAGTAAAACAAAATATTTGATTTACAATGGCAGATAAGAAATAATTACAGAGAGCACAAAGCGGATAACAGCATAATGCAATTGATGAAGATAATGTTCTTGAAGCCATCATTCATACACATATTAAAAATTACAGTCCAATAACCCTGTCTCCTTTCAAACAAAGATGGTCACACCTCCATGTACGCTCTCCGTTCGTTTTGCCGACCACGCTACGAACAACCTAAAGTCAGAGATCTTTGAACACTGTTTTTGTAGAAAAAACATTCTGGTAACTAGGTCTCTGTTTTTGCACTGCTGGTAATATTGAAATGCCTTCACGTCATTTGTTAGCGCATAATCTGATTTGTATGAAGACTTAAGGGCATGTTCAAAAAACTCTGTTTACTTGTCGATGCTTTAATAGAAGTCAGGATGCCGTTTACCATTTTCCATAATTGTAATGTACATCGTTAAATAATCGATTCTGATAATGGTACCACATTCACGAATATTTGGCAATGGAAGGAGTTCATTTATATTATGCTGACCATTTAAAATATGGTCCGTTGACAGCCGGTCTCTTGACAGTTTGTGAACGTCACAAGGGCTTATTGAATGTATGACTATATAATGAGAAGTTGAAGAGAGCACTCCCATGGTGCAAAACTATTGACCTAAAACAACCGGCTTGGTCAAAGTTTATTACTTATTTTACCTGATGAGCCAAAAACGACCATCAAAATCGTTTACGTTCTACGGTAAAGTGACTGGCCCATTCGAGTGACATCCTCCTAAAAGTACTCCAACCCACTTTCACCCCATGTGAAATTGATGAATCTTGATTTCGATTATTTTGAACAAAAAATGGCAAGCAAAATTCACGACACAGAGAGGGAAATTACGCTTAGATGTAGCACGTTATTACATGGCAAAATAAAGTAAAGCGAACGTAATATTTGTACATGACTTTGTGATACAAATCTTAACAATACAAATTATACATTCAGCTTGTTGTAATGACGACAACTTCGTAGATTCTTCTCTGCCACATTTAGGTAGTTTTAGTCTATTGTCTCCCTGAATATATCAATGTATACCAACCTCTCTACTCAGGCAATTAAAGAAACAAATATGAGCTTATATAAGTAATTCGATCGATACGATAATAAATTGATGATACTAAGTTATGTGCGCAGGGTGTAATACTAATAGAGAGTATGTGAGTGCCATTGATTCGTGAACTCCGCAGCATGCATGTGGAGGGGTCGCATTAAGAAAAAAATGCAACAACTTCCTCAGCTCGGTTCCTGAACCACTATGCTTAAGGGTTGGGATGTAGCCTAGCGGTTTGGACTTTGATGTCTTGGCAAAGCTACTGGGTGCCGTTCGTTGTGAGTTCCGATTCGATCGAAAATCAACTGAATTTCCTCGGATTTCTAACGTGATGATTTATCTGAAGACAGTATGAACAAGCTTCTTGAATACACAATATAAACGTAACAACAAGATACTGATCGTCAGTTGAATGTTCGATTTAAAAAAAAATGGAAGACACGCATCTGTAGACATTGAGACATGAGCGGAATAATTTCCTAGCTGAGGGAAATGCAGAATATGTGGTATACCTAACAATCGTGATTTCATAAGTTACAAGTGAATAATGAGAAGCATACTATTACTCGTCGTTCTTACACAGTAAGAAAATAAAACTTAAAAAAAAATTAAATTGTCTATCCAAGGTGGGGTGGGATATTCCAAAAGAGTCTAATTCATATATATCAGATTATCAGCCATTCAGAGGAAAGCAGTGAAGATATAAAGAAATACCCAGAGGTACTCTACCATGATTTTAACTATCATCACATTATTTTAGGCGGTGTGAAATATTGCAAAGCAGTTCCCAGACGAATCCGGTCTTGTTATCGAAAACACTCCTTTCCTATTAAGGGTTGTGTTGTGTCTATCAGGTAATTATTCCATTTAACAATATTAATTTTGATATCTCATCATTTCACTTACCGAAAGTAAACGGCTCCAAATTTGAAGTTAGACATATTTCAGGCTTAACAGCGAGCGTCTCAGGATGTAAATTCACAGTGTTCACGTCAAATGTGAGCAAAAAACTCCATAAAATAGCAGTGGTCGTGAAGAGAATGTTTAAAATGAATTCATTAACCCTCTTGAGATATGATGGCAAGTGTAGCAATAATAAAATCAACGAAGTAATTATGCATGTCGACTTCAATTATTTTCCTCTCATAGCGCCAACATGCGGGTTTCTTGTGTATATGAAACGTTCTACATGCAAAACATTGCTGCTGATTTTCACTTTGTTGTTAAGAGCATCGTCCGCTTTAGTACAGGCAATTCTGCAAACTAACATGTCAGGAAGGTGTATCCAAGACAACTTAAATTGAACTCTTGATTGAAAGAAATCGAGAGCAACCTAGATCTTTAAAACCGCTTCATGAAACTATTTTATTTTTTATATATATTTTTATGCGAATTGAGGCAAAGATTTTCGCTGTTTCATGACTTTAAGTCACTATCTATCTTCGCTCGTTTATATTTACTTCACATAGTTTTGTCGCTATTTACCAACATTCACAATCTGGAAGCAGAGTTATTTAATTTATATTCTTAGTTCTACCAATCACCTCTTGATCATTTAATTTTACATTTCTTTCATAACAGTTAACGAAATCCTCACCATGTACACTTTGTGATTGTTTTTATTTTTCAATGCAGAAAGATACCATGTGCCGTGGCTAGTTGACCTTAAACCTGCATGAATGAAAAAAAAAACTTCCACTATACAACCCATTACACCTTATTTGTTCTACAATATTTATTCAGTTAATTTATGAGACGACTTCTGTGTACACCTAAGAAAAAGGTACGCTCGTAATTTCCTTTGTAAGTTATTGGCGGGCCGTCTAAGACGTGTCGACTGCTTATCTGGTATATAGTTAAAAGCTAGCTAAAATTGCTAGTGGCGGTTAAAGCAGCTAATAAGTTAAATAGGTCAACATCCAGCCCCTTCTTAGAAGTCGCAACTGGTTACCCGGTAGACAGCTAGTAGACAGCTAAAAACAGCTAATAGCTTAAATAGCTAAATAGCTACCACTTCAAAATTCGTGGATTTAAAAAATTCTCAGTTGCAATTCAAATTGTAGCTCAGCTATATGTTCGGGCCTCTGATTGGTCTGATCATTCATTGTATTGACCAAAGACACGTGCACGCCTTCCTAAATAGTACGCACCTCCTGTTAACCAAGGGCGTCAAATGAGTCTTACCAAGCCAGAGATCACGGCCTATGCATTATGAACGATTTGAGGTCCGATTATCTGCCAGGAATGGCACCTCATTCTTATCCGATCTGATTAAAGTCTGATGTAGAGATAGGTCGCTTTTTACGCTATCGTATTACGGTCTTTTTTATGCGGTCCTCCCCTCACTATATTTGAACCTGCGCCGGAAATACCGTTGTTTTGGGGTTTTTCAAAGTAAAGTACTCAATTAATCACAGAGCGGCTTTCTCAGCGCATTAGGCTGCAGATTGACACACACAAATGGTAATCAGAATGCCGCCTGAGTTATAGCCGCAGAGCGAAAAATCTTTCACTGGATGTATTTCAAGCAAACTATGTTTAGTTATAAATTGTAACGAAAGTCAGATGTTATCCGTTGAAGGTTTGTAAAGGAAATGTTACATACTTCACACATCGGATCCGCCGTTGTTAGTGTTACGATGTAGTGAATGAGTTGATGTGTGGAATAAGTGGCGTGGCGAGATACCGCTGGTGTTTACGGTCCCTTCATCTGTCGCCTTTCTGTTATGTATCACTTCCGTTGGTTTAACTGTAGTCAAATTCTCTCTAAGAGGAGAAGCCAGGTTCGTTATTGACAGAGCACGCCATTAGACACGTTCATGCAAGATATGGCCGGTCACTGGGCCCATGACCGTGCATCGCCGGCACGTAACGGTTTGGGACGTCACGAGAGCAAAGTTTTTTTTTTTTTTTTTTTTTTTCAGTCTGTGAGCCGGTTGAGTTATTCGCGGAGGGATATTTTGGAATCGAGCTGATTTCGGCCGAAAGTAGTTAGAAAGGTAGTTTTTTACGCGTGGTCCAATTCGGAACAGCATGTCGCTACTTTCGTCTATTGCAGTCAGCAGCACTACTAGGAGGCCGCATAACGCCTGGATCACCGCATTGTACGCATAGCAAGTGCGTGGGGTATCACGATTTTGTCCTATCATCGACTGGTCTTCTCGACGCTTTGTTCAATTGTATTTTGGCATATTTACATCTTGGGTATTGTCGTATTGTCGTTTGATGTGAAAGGCTGTTTCAAAAATATTGTTCTGCATATTTCTTTTTTTTAACCTTTCGCTTATTCGTGTTTGACGTGTACTAGCAATGCGAATTCTGGTTGGGTTGAGAAAGTGCTAGATTTAAATGTGAATTCGTAAGGCGCAGGTTCAGATGTAGTGAGGGTAGTACTGCACAAAAATACCTTAGTATGATAGCGCAAAAGGCTGACCCATCTCTACATCAGATTTTAATCAGATTGCATTTACCATCAGATTTCGTGAGGGATATTATTTGCTCATGACATACTTCTATGTACTTCGTACACAGTGAAGGTCTAAAACTCTTAAACTGTGATTTATGGCGGCTCATCAGCTTGACGGTCAGTGGCTAACAACGGCAAAGGGAATGATCTGCAAGTTATCGTGCAGTTTTCTTGTACAAAGTTATTCTCATCTTAGTCTTACTATCGTATTGAAGCTTGTCAACCACGTCACAAGACAGGCAGCTTCCATATTTTGCTAACGTTTTGTTTATCTAGTAGAAGTACCGTTCTGGCTGTAACCATGGTAGTGACTCTTAAAAAAGCCTAATCTTTGGCATGCCTGTATTGATAAAGTAAGTTGAGATTGACTACTGCCTACGGAAAGCGCAGTACCAGGCAATTAGTTTGTTACAGTGTTACAGTTTGTCACAGAGCTACATGTCAAGACAAAAAAAATACTGCTTTCCTTACAAAAGAACTATAAAAATGCTGACTCGGCAGTTTCCTTTGCGCTTTTTTAGATAAATATGTCATTATGTCTTTGTAAAACCAAGCAAAGGCTACCATGTACGCATGGTAGCTTTTCCCCAAACAAATCTAGACTTTGCCAGAAGTGACTGCCAGGGCCAAGAGTCACAACTGACAACGTCTATTATTTCATAAATCAACTTTTAATAACCTCTCTGCTATTACACTAATGGCATACGAAAAGTCGAAGGTTGGCTCTTCAGTTTGATTGGTAATCCCCTGAACCTTTTTACTGACAACATTTTATAAATTAACTTGAAACCAGCTTTAACCCCGAATTTCCTTTACTTTGTAAATTAAAATGCATCGTGAGACCTCATTTCAAAGTATGGGGTAAACAGCGCGTCAGAAACAGCTTTGACGGCTGCGTTTAGCGTTAATGAAACTGACAGCTATGGTGCAATGAGAAATCCAAACTTCGTTCTTTTTATTCACCCTTCTACCAGCATCGCGATTTTCCACCCTACAACTACAAAACGACGCAAAAACCGCAGCCAGCCATATTTCTTGCTCTTTGTAATGCTCAGCGGTACCGGTACCACTGCAGTGTAAACCCGTTTCTGTGAATTTGACGTCACTGATATTCGCGTGTTTTCACACTTGCAGGGGCTTCCCCCACGTCGCCATTGTGTTTTTTAGCAACCAGTCGTATGTACTCGGGAACATTTTCGGGAAAATTTTATAAATTGATCCTACTGTCCAGACCAGTGTGCATGTCTAGTATTAGTGTGGCTGATGAACTGATCGACCGGCCACTGCGTTTTCGTCGCCTCTCGAAAAAGCAATTGCTCTGTGGGGCTTTCGCCGACATACGTCAGGGTTTTATTCAAATAAAATCAAGCACATATTTGCGTGCCTCTAACTAACAAATAATTGACAAGAAGCACTTTATTGATCTCGTGTTTAAACTGTCTAAAGTACTAAACAATGATGTAAAATATTTATAGTTCTATTTTTCAGCTTTTTACTACAGTGTCATGTTTCTATAATTTGCACCGGTTACTGTAAATCTTCATTCTAGTAATTCGCCAAATTTCAACATTTCGCCACTTGGGCTTGAATTCCCACGATTTACCGGAGGTGTAATTCTTCAAAATTGGCGGCAAATTTACATTTTCAAGTCTCTTCTGTTTAAATTCAATGGCAACGCCATTCCAGGCACCCGCATGTCTCGTGAATTCCTATGATTATGCATGAAATGTCTCACGCAAGGTTGGACAATAGAAAGACAATGTAGTCGAACTTTTATCAGAACTGTAGCTGTTAAGTATCGCTTTTCATATTTTCACAGCTTGGATTTAAAACAATGGTGTTGTGACATGTCTCATGCATACTACGTACTAATCATTGTGAAACTAGCGTTGGCAAGTTTTCTTGTCGACAAAGTATTGTAAATTTGAGGGTCGGACTTTGGGGGCCTTGGAGTGAGCATATCTCCAGGCTCTCGGAGCTAAGAGTTGCCCCAGGCAGCCATCAGGCTGACCTGGGGAAATAAAGTTTCGAGCGCAACGTTAATTCCTGTGTCGCCTGATCTATATTTACTCAATCAACGCGTACAGTGGTCGGAAGTTCCCCTTAATCCTAATCCTGATTCGGAACAGCCAAGAACTTCTTTTTACAATTTGATAACAGCATCGTTGACGTCGGTTATAAATATAATTTAAACAAATACGATGGTCTGTATTCTCATTTATGGGTCGTTTTGACGTCGTCAACTGGTAGGATACCTTAAAATAGATTCACTTTTGTTCATTTTTACGAGACGACGGGTAAATGTGTGCAAGCAAATACGAATAAACATAATGACATATTCTAATAAATATAGCGGGGAGGCCGTAGGACAATGCTGTCAAAGAGATTAAAAATTCATCTTGATATCAGAATCGAAACAAACGTTATCCCCGAGATAACATTATCGTTCATCAACATGCGCCAACATTTTATCAAATTCATGTTCCTCTTTCAGGGAGCTTGTAAACATGTAAAATATCTAATGTGCGGCATAGTTGGTTACACACTTAGACGATGAGTAACGAGCTAAAATTCAGTGAATTTTTTTATCGAATTCAAACACAAATCTAGGGAACCGAGTTACTGTGACTCAAAGTCAAAGTACAAAAGGTCATTATCAACGAGCTGCTCTGATGTGATGACAGGATGTATTGTCGAAAGATTATACGGTGCTGGATGGGTCGACCTAATTTGACAAACAGGAACAATGAATTCTACATTAGACACGTCTTGATGCCAGATTTCTTCAAAGTGCAAAACACCATCTTTCAGGGCATTATCGGCAATGCCAATCAATCTAGTCCATGTTACGGATCAACTCAACCATATAGTTATTACAATGTTATTGTACGCAGTGCAAGCTCTGAAAAGTGCTGGGTTATGGTCATAAAGAAGGGAGTAATTTTATTGTTAAATACATAATCCTGACAGAGCGTCCTATATCTATTCAGTTGAAGTCTTACTTTTAAAATAAATGAATTCTCCCGCTCATATGTTATTTCTTAAATGTAAAAGCAAAATGTGTGTTATTGGGTGCGTATTTATGTACACCATTGACCAGTACCAATTTTGTGTTTGTTTGACATTTACTGCATTTTTAATTCCCTCTGCCTTTGCAATATAGTTTCAGTAATTTATCGCTCTAACTTACAGTAATATTCAGCAGTTACTGACACATAGCCATTAAAAAGATTTGTGTTCATCGAGGCAGGTTTAATACTTTCAGAAGATCCCTCGATGTGTGGATGGAAACTGCCTACATGGTGCACACGCTCGTACTAATAATATAACATTACGAAGATCCAATGACTATAGTAAGTGATTATGAAACGAACACAACATACAACAACAATTTAGGTATTGAATAGTGTATTTAAGGCCTGGGAACGTGGTATACATCTAACAAGCTCAAAGTGAATGATACAAGGACTAAGATAATCAATTATTTCATCTCGCTTCAGATTTGTGAAAGCAGTTCCTAAACCATATAAATGTATCACAATTTATGAAAGCTCTGTCATTGCATCATCAGTAACACGTGACATTGATTTTCTGCTTGATTCGGAACGTATTGACAAGTCATGTAAACGACATCTACAAGACATGTACAGTGTCTATATAGCAATCAGGCGAATGGCTTAAATTAAATCAAATTATATTGAAGCAAATCAAATTCAACCAAAGCAGACTCTAGTGTTCGATTATCAACTGCAATATAACATTTTGTCACATATACATAATGTCTGACATTGATTTGACATCCTCATTTTAATAAAAGTAGTTCAGAATACGAAAATTATATTGCAGTGTCGTCAATGCATTTATTTACTCAGAGTAACAAACTACCTCCAGTGATATTATAAACAAAAAACAAAAGAGTAAAAACTTGACAAAGTTGATGCTGGGATCTTCTTTCTAGAGAAAACACGCGGATATGTTTGTTCAGATCCATTCACTTAAGTCAATCTCAGAGTCATAACCTGTTTCTTGCGCAGTACTTGAAACTATGGAAGACGTTTCAATATAGAAACATCGATATTCTACACATATTAAATCGTTCGCAAGACAGCTTATCGTTTGGAATTCAAGGCTTGATAGTATGAAGAATCAAGCAGATGGTCTTTTTAATTACTCGCAAACACACAATAACATTTATCCCCCTATAGCTTTGCAAAACGTCTTTCTTGAAACCCTAAAAGCACCACCACGTTAAGGTACGAACGTCCACATAGGACCGCTGCCCCTTAAAATGAGAAATCATTTAAGTGGGCCAACATAAAATTTTTCAAATTTTCAAAAGTAACATGATGTATTGAATGACAATAAAATAAGACACGGGTTTGTTACAGTTTACAAGAACAGAACACGAATAGTAGATTAGTTAAGATTAGTTATTAATTTTCGAAAACAAATAATATCTCTTATCGCAGGTTTTTTAATACGTTCATACTAGCACCACTGGAGTACATCTTTCGTTGTTTCTAAGGCATGGAAAAGCCCTTCTACGTTTCGGACAAGGGGTTTATCTGAACGTAAAGATTTACTCCTAACATCATAGCGGTAAGACGTAATTATAATGTAAATAATGAACATGTTTTCTCAAAATATCGAAAATGGCAGAAATTACCTACTAAATAAAATTACAAAGTACATTATATTTTCTATGATCAATCGAAGGAGTTATCATAAAAACCTATGTAATGTTTCTTTGAATAATACCATAGTAAAACTCGGAAAATGATTGCCATACAAATTTGAATATTTCCTCTTACAAGAATTATGTAATGTCATGTTATGTTTTACACAACTGCATTCTGTTTGTATAATAGGTATAAGTCCCAATAAATTGACTAAATTTAAATGGAGAATAAAGCTCTATTATTTTGCTTGTTTCTCAAGATTTGGTGATTTCTTCCTGTTAAAATGACATTCAAGTAATGTTCTTGTTTCAGTCATCTTCACAGCCGTCTGCTTTAGTGTCATCTTGCTCAATGGGATATACATTGATGTGATCCAAATAAGATTGAACAAAGATACATGTATTAAATCATAGGAAGTAACATATGCATAAATGTTAGACTCAATGAACACTTACAGTGATGGACAATTATTTAATATGATTCATTTGAAGTGAAAAAAAGTCGCTTTAACATACACCCAAAGAGGACATGAATTTCAACTATCTAATAATAAAGTGTTCCGAGTATTAATTCAAAATACCTTGTTATCGTTCACCAATTCCTTTATAATTCTAACAAGTTCTGAGAAAGTAGGTCTCTTTCTGGGTTCTTTGTGCCAACAGGACGACATCACGGCATAGCTTGTTGAAACAAACAAACAATCCAATTAAACAAAGAAACACATCAAAGTAAACCCTTTTTACCGAACAGTAAAAGGTACCTTTTTACAGAAAAAATAATTATTAAAATACGAAACTAAATAGTGCGTTCGCGTACATTAATACTTGTGATGTGCTTCCGTGTTAATTATTATTGAAACGTTTTGAAAATCAATTATAATTTCGCTGACACACAATTATTTTGTAAAAGTTTAACTCACAACTCTTCATCACAATTTAACGGTTTCGTCATTCTATAGCCTTTCTTTAGGGATGATATCACTTCTTGTCCTGACATTCCAGGATATGGTTGTAGCCTGTGAGAAGAACATTCAGCTATAAACAAACATCGATAATAACGTCATGTTTATCTAAGGCTAATATCGAGCAACCTTCATGCCAAAGGATTCATTACACAAATCTAATGTCATATGTATTATGTAATAGAAGGACGTGTGGTGATCTAAAGATATTGTAAATACTTATTATCAAATGATATTCGCAAGAAGCATTGTTGAAAGCCAATGATTTGTGACTTAATTATGTGGTAATTTTACACGTTGAACTTAAAAAAAGTCCTTTTTGTATGGTTTTACCATATCAATTTATTTGCGGATCCAAGATCGTCGCAATGATTTTAAGAGTTATATCACGGTGCATATTTAACAATGCGGACTGTTTTGAAGGCGTTGATGAGGCCTGAGGTCTCACTTACGTCCTCAAAGCATTCTCACATACCCATAGTTACAATCTCCCATAGAAGAATACCAAACGACCAGACGTCACTCATAGTCGTAAAAATACCGTCCAATAACGATTCCATCGACATCCACCGAATCGGAAGTCGAGCCTGAAATCACGAATTGTACAGTTTTTATCACAATAGATTGAAGACCATGCGTTAAAGACAACAAAGAGTCGATAATGGTACAAGAAGTGATTATGATGACATTGATGATGACAGGGATGACAACAACGACAGTTCGATGATGACAATGATGATGATGATGATGATGATGATGATGATGATGATGATGATGATGATGATGATGATGATGATGATGATGGTGATGATCACATTACCATAGATTGTAGACCTTTACGCCTTCAGTCTTTTTTGCTACATTTGAGATTATAGGCAACAGATATAGTGAACATTCACAGTGCTAAATGTAGACGTTATATGGTGACATTGATTATAATAAATTAAACATTACGATGATAATGATACTTATGACAATAAGAAATATCACGATATTAATCATATTATTATTTCATCATCATCTTGGTGATGATGATGACGATGATTATGATGATGATGATGGTAATAATGATGATGAGGAGGAAGAGGATTAGGAGGAGGAGAAGAGATGGAAGAGAAGAAGCAGAGCTTAGAATCTTAAACGAAAGGGATAAAACTCCAAAAGGTGACTTTATTTTTCAGTGTCATTTTTATAAACACCAGTGTATAAAATTTTAAACTTATACATGTAGGAACTTAAAAGATTAAACGATTTCATTGTATAAATTACTATAGCATCATAATACAGACATAATCCTTTAATAATCAAGTGACTTGGAGTAAATCGCCAGAAACATACAACTCCTACTCACTTGGGTATTTCGTTCATATTGATCTTCTTCAATTACGTCAAGGGCAAGTCCAAACTCAAGAATTTTACAGACATTGTGTTCGTCTACGAGAACATTACGGGCTGCCAGGTCACGGTGTATACACTGAGAAATGTGATCAAAGTACATAACTGGTGAATTCAGTATGTGATGCGCTTTTTTATTTGCCATTGTAAAAGTATATTCGTACTAATATCCGATTGATTTGTTTTTATTGTCTTCCATACAATATCTACATACCATTTATGTTTCCTTGCTTCTTATTAATTTTTCGTAACTATAACGTACCATACTTACATAAAACATCTCACCCCTTTTGCAGACAAAAATTCCATTCCCATAGCGACGTGAATAGCGAAACTGATGAGGTCGGCATTCCCCAAGGTTTTTTCTGTCGCCGTGCAGGTTGGGGGTTGCGGCGCCGTCGATATTTCTGCTGTTTCTCAAAAATGTCAGCAGGTCTCCTTTTGTCATGTATTCAAGTAGCATGTAGTAAGGCTATACAAGACAGAGTGAAGATCAATGGTGCAGATTGACTAACGAACGGCCGCAAATTTTGTAAACGTTTGCACATCGTATTCAGCGCAAGAGAAAAGAGAAAAATATTTTAATAAAACGCCAGTGACAGTTATACAAGCAGGGTTCTTTGCATATTTGAATGTATATTTGTTTTGGTGACAATGCGCCATGAATATTCTTGCACACATTGGCTAGGCCCGCTAAAGTCTTAAAATGCATGATTACATGCGGGTTATGTTGAAACATACAGTTCCTTATCTATGTGTCTCGTATAATTGATATTCACTAAATACGCTAATAATTATATTTCCATACCTGTTTCGGTACAATATCCAAGCAGAGACAAAATGTTCGGATGGGAGCCTACGACTTTCATCAGTTTTAACTTATTCAAAAAATCCCATTTGTCCTTGTCAAGTAAACTTTCTGTGAAATATCGCATAAGTAAAACTTTAAGCTTATATGAATATACTTCATCAATATATACATCATTACACAAGTACACATGGCGATTTAAATCATCAGAGAGAAAATTGTAAGAAGTATTCAAGAAGAGAACTTGTGTGTTGTTGCACTTAAATAATGAACACAAAAACACATAACATATGGCTGCCATATGCTTTAACACCTGTGAAAACTTTCCACCTTGTTATCTGTTTTGTGCTGTAGTCTTTGACAAACATATTGGAATACAAAACAAACTCGAGACTGAGATATAGACACGATAATAGAGTGTACTTCGATCGTTGCAACTTGTAATGAATTCAGTCTATTTTCGGTCGGATTCGAACCAATAACGTGCGGCACCTAGAATCCAGCAAAGACACCACATTCAAAACCGCTAGGCCAAATCCCTATTCTCGAAATAGAATGGTCATAACCAAGCTAAGTTGTTAACATCCTCCTGACTTTGACCCCTCCACGCGCTGTAAAGTTCATACAACAGTCGCACACACATACAAGGTTTCGCATATCACACACAAACTTTATCAGAACAATGGCTACATCGCCTTTGGGCGGAAGACTACCGTGGGACGAAAACGACGATTCTCCGCGCTGTGTTATATTTATCTCCGCGCTTTGTATAAAACCCCGCGCTGTGTAAAAATCTCCGCGCTGCATAAAAATCTTCTCCTCGCTATGTAAAAATCTCCGCGCTGTTGGAAATTTATCTTCGCGCTGTGTAAAAATTTTTCAAAATTTTCTCAGTGACTTTTTCCACAGTTTTCTTTCAAAATCAAGAATAAAAGTCAGGGGTCACCGTGCAAATTAGGTACTGGACAAATAAATGACGAAAGATTTACCGATATTTGACATTACAAATGGCCACCATCACTGTGCTAACTCTATGGAGAACGATGAATTTGGGTTTTTGAAAAATTAAGATAGTGCCAATTTTTCTTATACCAAGAGCTTTAAAATGAGTCATAACAAACTATGGGTTTCATTTAGACAAATAACAGGTATGAGAGGGGTTACCGTACAGAAGGGATTTTGCTTGAAAGGGGTAGAACTTTGATTTCGGGGAGGGGGACGCTGGAGGATTTCGGAAAAAAAAACCATGTTGATGGTCATTACTAGGGAAAAATGAGTCTACCTAGCGTATATGGAAAAAATAAGTACTTCGAGGCTGTACAAAAATAAATTGTTTCCACTGGCAGGTACCCTTAGACAGTAGACTGTCTTTAGTAGTCTCTGGAGGTGCCACCTACAGTGGTTAATTACGGCTCAGTTTCAATATATTAGTTGATAATTAAGCTGCTAATTACATCTGCTACATAGGATATGTGGCATGAATGAGCAGAAACCTGAGTATGCATGGTTGTGTACTAGTGTTCTCTTTACTTACAAGTTGTTTACAAATGCATTATAACTGCTAACTTTCTTAAACCAAAAAGACTATTAGCATTGTACTTCAGGAAGAGGTAAAAAGGAGGGGGGATTTTTCCATTTAAAACTTATACTAAAAGGGGCAGTCTTAAATCCCTGGTTGTTGCATTGGTGGTTGTTGACATTGACTGATTATGTAAATGTCTTCCATTCTCCTTTAAAATTGAAATTTGTGCACTTTTAGTCAAATTGCTCCTGCACCTTTAACAAGTTCATGTATAAAAGCAAATTTCTTGGAATGCTTGGAAACCAAAGTGCTAACAGCAAGCAATCAGAAAAGATTTTTCTGCATATTGCTCAAATATTCAACAAAGGCTGAGCTATTCAAGTCAAGTCAAGCTTCTTTCAGTATTTATGGCCACCGGCCAAAATGTACAAAAATATAAGTAATATAGAACATGGGTCACTGGGAAAAAGTAACTTACAATAACACCTGATCATGGAAACTAATTTAAAAACAGACGGCAAAACTAAGTGAAATTAACATTACTCATATAGACGTCTCTACGCTTCATTGCAAAAAATATATATCTACTGCGTTGTCTAAGATTTTTTAAAATATCTGCTGACATCAACAAAGTAAATTTATATAAAGCAGTTGGGTTGTAATAATAGCGTAATATAAACTTTGCCCTCAGATCTTGATACTTGGGACATATAAGTAAAAACACAAATCACATATTCTGTCTAAACGTGGGTTTTGTTCCATCATCCTGTTTCTATTTTAAGGGAATGAGCTGAGGTTCTGAATTTGCAGAGAGCTAGTCTGAACACAGGTTTTTCAAGGTATAACAAGTGTGGTTCTAGGCAAAGTTCCTTCTTGAATGTTTGGTAAATATACAATCTTCTGGTATCTCTTAAATGCTCTGACTATTGCTGTATCTCAATATATATACATCGTTGCTTAAATAATTTTAAACATCTTACTTCATCGCCAACATCCTAGTTTTCGCATACTTCTCCAAAACCATAGCTTGAAGTAATGACTTGAAATTTTCGCCCAAAAGTTATAACGCTGTACATCTATTTTACTCATTTGGAACTCATAACATTTGAAAAATATTCTTTTTTATCCATTCTTAACAATCGCAGCACAATACTTAATGATTTTACACTACCTGTATACATAAATTGAAACTCGACCAGTTCACCCTTCATTGCACTTGTTGATGTATTACTGTATAATTTCAAAACCGAAGGCAACACTTTGTTGTGGCTTTTCCAATATCTGGGGCTTGATGAAAACCACAGATTTCCGAACAATAGTGTAAAATGGGAAGTATTTTGGCATTAAAAAGCTTAAGAGCAATATTAACTGGAAGAGTACAAAATTTTTCAGAAAGAACTTGTCGATACTTTGGAAGACTCTCTTTCTGGGTCACCGATAGTAGCGACAGACAAACAGAAAAAGAGGAAGAAGAAGAAGAAGAAGCAGTCATCAAGTGCACAGACTGATATAAACACTACTCTGAAATCAGATAATGCCACGTACTGTGTTCCAAAGTGTAAACACGGTAGATCTGATTGCGGTGACATGATACGTTGCAGTTTGTGTTGTCGGTGGTTTCACATCGATTGCCTTGGTATAGATGAAGAAGAAACGAATAGATACTTTTGGCCATGTTTTATGTGTCGTGTTATGCCGCAAGATATTGAGAAATTATATCATGACTTCACCGATCTACGATCTGAATATGGTAAAATCATATCTAGTCTTGAGGCGTTAAAACAAGAACTTCGAGTTTTGCAAACTACAAACGCAAATCTCTTCGCTCAGCTGTCGGACAAAACCAACGAAAATGAATCCTTGAAGAAAAAATGTGATCAATTGCAGACTGAATGCAAATTTCTTCAAGACAGACTGCGATCAAAAAGTGACAAAAATACGACATCTTCTAGTTCACAAACAGATGTGAGGAAGAATGACATCGGTATTTGTCCCATTGTAAATGCCGCTACTGTACATACTGATGACCGAAATGAACAACGTCCAACATTGATAAATTCGCGCACGAAACTTTACACCTCGACACATACCAACGTGCAAACAGCTGCATCGAATAATCTCGAGATTTCTCCGCAAGAAATTCACACGTTGCTAATCGGCGATTCTATCATCAGGGATGTTGCTGAAACTGACCCACATTCCAAAACAGTCTGTTTGCCCGGGAGTACAATAGATGAGTTGCGAATGCATCTACGTAATAACTACACTGGGCTGGTACACCCTATTGAAATCATCATTGCTGTCGGAACGAATGACTGTGGTATGACAAAGCACCCTGATCCAATTCTTGCAGATTTCAAGTTGCTAGTAAAGAAGCTAAGCAGATCGCAAACGGAAAAGTGACTATCTTCAGCATCTGTCCGAGAACTGATGATCAAACCGTTCAGTCGCTTATTGAGGAGGTAAACCACATGCTCTCAAAGCTTTGTGACAATGAAAGATGCTGTTTTGTTGACAACGACTCCTCCTTTCGTTACCGTAACAACACCATCGTGTCATCACTCATTCTCCGTGACGGCATTCATTTGTCATATTCTGGGGTTGATCTGCTATTACGTAATGGAAACCTCACCTCTCTCTTTGCAACACGAAGGAAACCAACCTTTCGTAACCGCTCTCGCCTCTCTTCTACGACAGCCCAACGACAGCGTGTGTTTCATGATGAAGGATCTGGTCCCGTAGTCCGCCAGGATAAGCGTTTTCACGTAAATAGCCGTTATCGTTTCACTTCTCGACACGCACAACCGTATTACGGTAAACAGAGTTTTGAAAATGGCAACTATAGAGATCGACAACGTTCGTCTAACACTTCCAGATACTCTCACAGAATAAGGTGTTACCTTTGCGGAGAAGAAGGTCACGTTCAACGAGTATGCCGGCATGGAGTCGCGGTAAAATGTTGGAGTTGTGGTCAACTTGGCCATAAACAAAACTCGTGTAATATGCGAATCAATTAATACCTCGGCAAAGAAGATCATGCCGGTGATGGGTCAACTCATGTGAACAGAAATAACTTACTTTCCTTAAATAGGAAGAAGAAAAATGCTCTGACTGTTTGTTCATGGAATATTCAGCACATCTCAAACAAAATTGAGCAACTCAGGTATTTATTATTGTTCGACAATGATTCCTTTTTTCCCTCCATTGATATTCTGTGTCTTGTTGAAACTTTCTTGAAGGATAGTAATCTTAGCTCCGAATTTTCAATTGAAAATTACCTTTTAGAACGTAAGGATAGATCAAACCGATCAGGTGGGGGCCTTCTTTCTTATATCATGTATAATTACCGTATGTTAGGAGGAGTGATCTTGAACAAATTGACATCGAAATTTTGTGGCTGGAAATCAAACCGCCTCATAGCAGAAGTTTTTTAGTTTCCTCTATATACCGTCCACCAAACACATCCCATGAGTCTGATATTGCAATTGTAAATAATTTAGAAAATGCCTTTCTTGAAGGTAAAGAAGTAATTGTTTGTGGTGATGTAAATATTGATACTTCATCTACCAATGGTCAAAAGCATTTCTTTTATCATCTCTTGTTATGTTGAACATGACTCAATTAATTAATGGAATTACCCGCCCTGCTTCGAATTCATGTCTCGATCACATCTATGTTACAAATGAAGAAAACTTTTTCAATTCTTGTATCAGTGTTGTAGGGTTATCAGATCATTTTCCTGTTCTCACAAACCGTAAACTGAATGGCGCTTTTAGTACAAAGTCAGGTTCTCGCATTTGTATCAAGTATAGATCTTTCAAGGATTTTGTTGAGCAAGACTTTTTGTATGATTTGAGAATTGCTCCATGGCACTTGCTGAATGATATCAAGGATGTTAATGTCGCATTTGAAGTTTGGATTTCTATTTTTAACCGTGTTTGTGATTTACACTGTCCTGTCATTGAACGACGGGTAAAGCGTTTTAGGCAACCTAAGTGGTTTTCTGCTGATATTTTAGACGCCATTAGAAAGCGTGATGTTTCACTAAAGCGTGCTAGACAAGAGTCTTCCGTAAGTAGTTGGAATGAATACAGGCATAATAGAAATACAGTAGTACGTCTCATTACCAGAGCTAAAAAGTCTTACTTTATGAGTACTTTAACCGATAACAAGTCAAACCCTGCGACGGTTTGGCGCATTTATGACAGTATAATGAAGTCAAATACTTCAAGTAGTCCAACTTTTACAGTGGACTCAACTTTCCTCACAAATAATGTAGATATTGCAAATGCCTTTAACCAGCATTTTACACGCATCAGTCAAAATACTAATAATTCCTGTCGTTCATCCAACTCTGTCAACTTTGACCATTTACTGGATTTTGTTAATGACAAATTAAGTTACGTCAGCAAGTTTGAATTTCCTCCTATTAAGAGAGACTTTGTGTTTTCATGTTTATCAAAAGCGAAATCAACTGGTGTGGACGATGTTAATGCCAAACTTTTACAAGTTGGTGCTCCTGTAATTGCTGACATCCTTACTTACCTGTTTAATATGAGTTTAAAATTTTCTGTTTTTCCTAATGTTTTCAAATGTGCAAGAGTTGTTCCTCTGTACAAGGGTGGAGGTAACGTTGGAGATATGTTAAATTATCGTCCAATTTCAATTTTACCGTCTCTTTCTAAAGTTTTGGAGAGACATGTTCATAATGTTCTTTATAACTACTTGTCATACACAAACTTACTGATTGACACCCAGTCTGGTTTTAGAAAAACCTTTCTGTTTCTCGTCAAGACTGTTGTATTCCAAAGTCAGTTTTAAATACTGGTCAACGGAGTTTTCATTACCGTGCCACAAAACTCTGGAATTCTCTACCAAACGACATAAGACATGCGCCTAATATTATACAGTTTAAGGTGAAGCTAAGAGAGTTTATCAAAGTGAATTTTCCATTGTGAACGACTTTATTATCTCTTATATGTACTTCTGCCATTATTAAGATTGTTGTATTTATTGAGTCCCGATGAAAATTACTTATTTAGTAACTCGGCCGCTCATTAAAAGTGTAAATAAATGTAAATAAATAAAATAAATAAACAAAAAAGCGCTCCACTAGCTTGCTCACTAAGCGCCTTTTGGGCTTGAAACCAAAGACCTGTCCAAGAAAAAACTAAATCCAAATAAAGGTAAAAAGTAGCTGATATCCTGTGCCCATTATAAACCATTTTTCAAAGTTTTTCAAGGACCCTCCCTTTCTAAAGCCATTTTTTTTGTTTTTACAATATTCACAGAAAACGTCCACTAACAACAATATGCATGAAGCTGATTGAGAAGACGTTGTAATCCTATTCTTGAGGAACTGACAGAGTTAAGTCATCGGCGAACAACAAATAAAAACAAAATTAGAATAACGATTTCGACAACAGAGAAATGGTGAGTATTGGCCAGAGTAAGACCAATGTCATTAATGAAAATACAAAACAAAAGTGGGAGAGAGAACAGAGCCTTGTTGGACGACAAAACTACACTTAAACATGTCAGTTATACCCTACGTAGCCCTAACACATGATTTGACTCTTTTATACATTGAAGCAAGTAAATCATAAATTTAACATTTCATCACCACATTTAAAAGTATGTAACACATACAACAATGGTCAGTGCGATTGAACGCTTTTCAAAATCGATAAATGTTACATAAAGTCGGCCTTTTCTGTGTGCTAAATAGTTGGATACAATGGTATGTAAAATAAAAATGTTATCAGCTGTAGAGAATGATTTGCTGAAAACCTGCCTGCTCATCAACAATTGGATAGTTATCTTTTAACAACTTCTGGAGTCTATTTTCAACAATACCACAAAACATTTTACCCATTATGGGCAACAATGTTATTCCTCTGTAGTTATTTGCACAATTTATATCACCTGTCTTTTGTATCGGAGTAATAACCCCTTCCACCCATGCTGCTGGAAAATTGCATGTGTCCAAGACGGTGTTAAAAGCTTAAAAATCATTTCTTTAACAGAAAATGGAGATTCTTTAAAAACACTTGCGTTGACACCATCTAATCTTGGTGCTTTACCGCATTTTAACTTACTGATTGATTGTTCTACTTCTTCAAGTGCAATTGGTGCATTCAAGACTTCCAATCCTTCTGTATCGATACTAAATTCTGGGACACCATGTTCAAAGCCATCTACAAAATCTGTAACTTCATTGTAAAAGTGAGAAAAATTATCATTTACCATACCAAGTGTATTTGAGAGAGAGGAAGAGTAATTGAACAACTTATCTTTGTGAATACTAGAAGAAAGTGAAGGTGCTTTACTTTTTACAAGCGACCAGAAATGCTTTGTATTTGTTTATATGGAAGCTGACAGTAATTTATCTACATTACTCTGGTTGTATTCTTTCTTCTTTGGCTGACAATTTCTCTGTAATCATTCTTAAATTTCTTCAACTCTTTTAAATTGTCAACAGATATGTTGTTTCTATAATGATTTAATTTTGAATTTACCATATGTTTAAACCTTCTACAATCACTGTCATACCATGAATTTGTTGACAATTCTGTAATCTCATGTGGTCTTCCACCATACCTGTACGTAACCTTCATATCATCAGCAGCAGATTTAATCATTGATAACAAACAGTTTGCCACTTGTTCAATATTGGTCTGATTAATGAACGAGTTAAACTCTTCTTCTTGATGTCTTGCTTGAACAGAATCCAAATACTCCAAAAAGATTGATCTGTTATTAACATTGCAGGCATATTTAACAATACCACAGTCAACGTTGTTAACATGATCATCAATACCTATATCTTATGAAGCAAGCTCAATGATTTATTTTACAGGAGAGTACACGTAAGTATCAAAACACTACGGTTGATGGTCAGATTTAATCCTATTATCTATATAAAAACTACAAAAAGTTGAAAAATTACTTGACTCTGTAAGCAAATAGTCAACGACACTGTAACCAGGATCACTAACAAAAGTGAAATTCCCAGTACCAGCATCTTTAAACAACCTACCATTAACAATTCTGAGCTCTGTTTTTGTACAAAAATGAAGAAAACTTCTGCCCACGTTATTAAAAACTCTATCACGGGATATACGGCTTGGGAAAGACGGGTCACTATTTGAAAAAATATCATCTTGGCAGACAAATTTCGCAACACTTTCGTTAGGGCAATCTATCTCATTTGCAGTCCATAGAAACGGGAATTTGGAAAGATAATACAAAACTGTACATACACTTGTTCAAGGATATCAAGTGTACACTCTGAATCAGTTGTCCCAACATCATCTGGTGGATTATAAACAACTGCGAAAACAATGGCAGGGGTGTTATTAGTTGAATAGTTGTAAAATGTAGCCACATAATATTGTAAGAACTACTTTGTATTTGCTTAACATACAATGGTAATGAATCATTGTAGAAAAAAAAAATATTCCTCCAGGATGTCTTCCATATTTTTAACGTTTTAATCCTGGTTTTGAAAAGGATTTAAAACCATGTATAGGGTGGCTTGTATCCAGGTCTCAGTTAAGAAAATCATATCAAAATACACAGGTTAGAACTCACATCTTGATCACAGAGTTTTAAAGTAAGACCAGGATATCCCAAAAAAGGCACCGCAGTTCAACCGGCAAACTGCATGTATCTATGGTAGAGTTCAAAATTTCCGGTGTACAAATGTCTTGCTCATGTCTTCCGTTATTGTCAGACGTTGGTCTCCCTCTCAGCTGTTAATGGAGTCCGTTCTTGCCAATAAATGAATGTTATCGCGAATACTATCATAGACAAACGTATTACCATGTATTTTCAGCTTGTCAAACGGAAGAAATGCCCTCTTTCCTTGCGCTCTTGCGGCTGCGAGATGACGTCCGAGTTTTCTTCTTGCTTCTCTAACTTTGTATGTAAAGTCTTCGGATATTCTATATGCTGTACCCTTGAGCTGCTTTGCTGACTCATAGACTTCATTTCGATGCTGGTACCTGGACAAGTTCGGAATAATGGGTTGTGGGGCGAGAACGAGCATTCGTTAGTCGATGGACTCGGTCAAATTTAATGGTGTCCCCTTCGATACAAATTATCTGTGATGAATTGTTCACCTTAGCTTCCGACTGCTCCACGTTTAATTTCCTTCTTGTTCAATACCTTTAAAAATTAAATTATCTCGTTTCATCTGGCCTTTTAGTCCATCTAGTTCGCTGGTAAGCTGTCGTACCTCCTCTTCCAGATGTTTGTTCTCATCAGCTAGCCGGGCCGTCTCCTCTCTGTTTCGTTGAGTTCTTGTTGTACATCTCGAATATTGTTGGTCAGGTCGTCAATCTTTGCATGTAAATCAGTGGCCTATCTTGTCCATCTTCCTGCACAGATCAGAATTTAGATTTCGTAATCTTCGCATTATGTCAGCTAACTCGAAACTTATACTTTCAACGCCAGCGAACGTACCTGTCAACGTAGTTTCGCGAGTTTGTCTTCTTTCGGTATTTTGTTTGCCAGATGGATTTGGTCCTGGATTGCTTTCAACGTCACCAGCGACAAGAAGCATGCTCAGAACAAGTAGACGCAGAACAAGGCAAATGCTGCTACCATTGATTTGGACGTCACAATGGTGACACCTGCTCTGCACGAACGCTGGTCAAACAAACCCGATTCTTACACGCCATGCCTCAGTAGAGACTCCCATTTCCAAAAGCACCTTTCCACAGCTACTACTTCACTTTAACAAAGTGCTGCAGCAGTTTGGCACCAGAAAGACTTCTCAACAGCGCGGGATTTTTTTTATACAACGCGGATGTTTTTACACAGCGCGGAGATAAATTTAACACAGCGCGGAGATTTTTACACAGCGCGGAGATAAATTTAACACAGCGCGGAGATTTTTACACAGCGCGGAGACAAATTTAACACAGTGCGGAGATTTTTACACAGCGCAGAGATAAATTTAACACAGCGCGGAGATTTTTACACAGCGCGGAGACAAATCTAACACAGCGCAGAGAATTGTCGTGTTTGCCCACAGTAAAAGACAGCCTCGAGGACAATTCCGTCAACAAGAGAGCTATCAATCAAGGGTAAAAAATTAAGAACCCCAAATTACACTGATTCTTTGACATACCTAGAAGTTTTACATTTTTTAAGTCTGTGACTGATAGTCATTAGTTTTAATAGGTCCGTTTTTATATATCTCGTCAAATGTTTCTTATGGCAATCAATTACCTATAACAGTTGCATTTCAATCTTTACACAACAACCAGACGCAGATGTGAGATGATAGGCATGTTATACATATATTTCATATAATCGTTTTAATGTCAGAAATAACATGAGTTGATATGTTAATAAATAAATTTCAGTACCTTTTAAAATTTTTACAGCTACTTGTGTTGTCCTGTCTTACCGAAGATATTCCATGCCTCAGCTTTTACAACTTGGCCGAAGGTGCCCCTGCCTAGCGTATTCCCTAGATTGATTAATTCGCGCGAGACTTCAATTGGTTCCATTTCAGTAGTCTTTGCATATACAGACTTACTCATCATTTGAAGTGATAACGTTTGGTGACTCTGATCTTCATTCTGGGTTAATTATAGGCGACATGTTAAGATAGTTATCAGAAGTTGGGATGAGAACGATTAAATGACAGTTATTGAAAGTGCTAATGAGTTGCTTCGGATTTATTATTCTTCGGCAAAAATTGTGATATGCAGGCGGCATGTGTCCATTTAATCTAGTGTCATGAAGCCTAATCAATATCGCCGTCGCTAAATACTCATGTGTGACGACTAAATAACACCTATAAAATTAACATTAACAATTGGTTACCTAATCACGCGACTGATGTCGACCAGCTGTATAATTACAGCAGAGTCATCAGTCTGAGAGAAACTTGATTGTTGCAGCTTTGCTACCTTTGCTATGGGTTGAGTGCAAAATGATATTTTCGGGCTCTTTTTCGTCCAGTAAGCATACTTTTCTTGAGATATTTGTCTCAATTTTTGCAATAGTTATAATTCAGACGTCACACCATATAAGGGCATGAAAAGGGCTACAGACAATTGCATTTAGGCCTTCAAGCCAAAAGAGTGAATAATGATGTTGATTTGATTTTATTGCACAGAATAACAAACGAACACTACAATGCAGAGCGTTGCACCCTTTCCTATTTTCCTTTTCCTATTTTATTTGATGTAAGGTCATACGTTTCTCATTGAAGGAGAAATACCGGTATGGTAGATGAAATGTTGTATTTTATATGTATTTAATCAAAATATTTCATTCCGAGATGCAATGTAATACCTGCAATGTAATTAAATTTTCACTGTCTGCTTCATTAAGGTGACAGTTGTATATCCATACAAATCCTCTCCTGTTATATAAATGTAAAAAAAATTACGAGCATATTATATATATATATATATATATATATATATATATATATATATATATATATATATATATATATATATATATATATATATATATATATATATATATATATATATATATATATATATATATAAACAAATGTATGTAAAAAATATCCCCTGAAAACGAAAATGTCTTACCTGGCTCAGTCTTCCTTCCAAAGCGTTTGGTTTAATTGAAATAATGGATGGGTTTTCGTCTCCTGTGTTGCGATTCTTGGCATGAACATTTTGCAAAGGATGTTTTCCATGACTTGTATTTTGGGTTAAAATCTCAGTCTTTTCATCCTTCGTAAGAGCTGGCTGTGAAACTGGCTCTGACAAATACGTCAAATGGTCATGAATTGCAATGTAGCTGTACATGATATGACTATAGCATGCAGACGCTGATAAGGTAACCATTTCGATGGTCGTGAGTCATACAATGTTCAACACATATCGGAGTTCGCTGTCGTCGCTTGCCCCAATATCAGCAATGATATATACGGTATACGTTGAGTAACGTACGGAAAATGTCATCATTTTTGGAGTGTTTTATCAACTTTTTCAATTTGATAGTAATCAAAATAAAAACAAAAATTGATGCGTATCTTTATCTACCCAGCAATGTTGTCAAAGGGCTTAGATAAATACGGGAATAATATATTTAATCTAGTAAATGTTTTCGTTTTTATTCAACTCAAGTTCTTAAAATTTGTACAGAAGCTCTAGAGAAAGTTGAAGCAGACGCAAATGCTTTGATCGGTTACCATTGTAATGAAAAGTTGACCATAAAAGGTTCTTCTATTGGGACTATCTTTGTGAGTCACGGTACTTTCTCATTGTGTAACTGTTCATTAAGATATGGGGGATTTGTTGCGTGTGGTGTTGACTTTTACGAAACTTCGAACTCATAACATCGATAAATGAAACATTTTTGCACAAATATTTCAGAATTTGTGCGCAGGCGAAATAAATGTACAACCTATACCTATTTATACGTTCTATTCAGCTAATCTCAACCTCCAAAGGATTCCATTCCATTTACTCTGACCAAAAGGACTCTAGCAGCAGTTAGACACTATGAGCACTTTGTTCTCGGTTAGGGGCTATCCCTCGCTCTGTAGACGACAAGGCAAAACAGTGCGTCGAACCACTAACACAGGAGAAGCCGTAATGTCAACCACCCGTTCTCAATGCGATCGCATTCCTATTGTGTTAACATACCATCATTTCAACCATAGTATCTGTAAAATCGTCTTTGAGGAGATTTCTATCTTTACAAACTCCCCAAACACACACTATTTTCGAAACACCTTGCATCAGTTCTTGGTCTTTTGCCCAGAGGCCCAAAAATCTTCCTTTCGTGATTTTAACTTTGTTGTGTGTATCGGTGCTTTCTTGTCTGTTCTCTGCTGTTTTGTGCCTATGTTTATAACTAGTGTATTACGAATTTTGACTAGTTTTAAGGATTACGGATAGGTATGTTTGCGATTATTTTACACAGCATATTTTTTCCGCACTTCCCATCATAGTCCTGTAAATCTAGGAGATTTGGGCACCAAACCCACCACAAATTGCAACTGATTCTTTTTCTTCAGAATGCATTTTTGAGAGGTACCCAGAACAACATATCAAAAATTTACTCGAATCTACCTTGGGGAAATATGTATAATTTGCATAAATCAAATACGACTGCCAGCCTTCCCAAAAAATAACATAATTGGCCTTATATTACATGTTGTACAAGCAACTTCAGTAATTTCAAAGTCCTTTATTTTTTTTTAGCACGGGTAATCATTTTGGAGATATAGTGTTTATATCGGCATATATTGAATTTGCATAATTCCAATATGGCAGCCAACATTCCTAGAAAAGACATTTTTGGTCATATAAAACGTATTAAACAAGCAATTTCAGCAATTTTCTAGTTCCAAGTATAATTTTTTGGCATGGACAAACAATTTTAGAGGTATAATACTTTACAAAGGAACTTTGTTAATTTGCATAAATCCAATATGGCGGCCAACCTTCCTACAAAGGACATTAGTGGGCATATACAACGTTTGAAACTAGCTATTTTAGTGAATATAAAGTGTGAATACATTTCTTTGGCATGAAGAAACATTTGTGTCGGTTAATTGTTTATAAGGGGCTTTAATAATTTGCATATATTAAATATGGCTGCCAATATAAATAAGGTTCTTGTACAGCTTTTAGCACTAGAAAAGCTTTTAGCACTAGAAATTTATTACGAAGAAACTTTTAGTCCTTTGAAATTAAGTTTTTAAATGTGAAAAAATATGCTACAAATACATTTATAATAAGGATCCATTTAAGAATAACTTTATTTTAAAAGGTGTCTGTGATACATGAATGTGTTAAAATACTTCATAAATATACTATATTTTGAAAAGAACATTAAAACTAATTTTGCAGACTTACATATATTACTAACAAACGAATTAAAGGAAGTATACGTATATGCACGTTAAATATAGAGACATAAGAAAGTCATGCGATTTTATTTTGTGATTTTGCTATATATTCAAATCGTTCATGATTGTATGTCGTCTGAATAATATATTCTGTTTCTCAATGTAACACTGGATTCATCTGTGCACGGCATTGTTTGTAGTGTGTATAGGTATTAAACACTTTAAAGTGTAAAAACATGTAATCTACAATGTTTACTGTTTGAAAAAGACGTGTACAAAATCTTTAGTTTTAACTTAGACTGAACCCCTTCTTATGAACGAGACAATCGTAAGTGGATCCCTTGGTGATAGGCAAGAAGTCATCGAATATAACAGCAAAAATACAATAAACTCAACAAAGATAATAAAAAGTAGAAATAAAACAATATGACCACAAATAACAAAGGCCATAATACACACAAATTAAAACTTAATGTCGTCAAAAACAATATCAGACTCATAAAAACCTATCTACATACTAACCCACAAGAATTATAAGTTGCATGCTTAGCAAAGGCGTTAAATTAATTCAAACACCTAATCAGCAAAAAAGAGTACAACTGTACAGCTGGAAAAAAAGACATATCGATATTAGACTTAAAAAAACAATGAAACTCCCATTCATATGGAAATTAAATTTGACCTCACAGAACATTAGAAAACGCAAAGTTTAGAAAAATATGTGAAAGCTATGAAATCACATGATGCTTACAAAACGCAAGGCATTGGAAATTCTATCTAAAATAAGAAGATAGCAATTAAATATTTGATAAACATAGGAAAAAACGCTCTAGACAACAACTGGGAGAGCAGATATACTGCGTAAAGTTGACAGCAGATGGTACAAAACGAAAAATAGAAAAAAATAAGCAACCTAATAATACAATATATGATAAAAACACATAGTTTACCACACATATCTTGGCCCATTAAACAGTAAATACAAACACCACTTCCATACCTCTCTCCAAAAATCAAAAAAAAAAAACTTGATCACCAGGCAAAAAGTTAAATGATGCTCAATATGTGGACGCTCGTCCAGCTTTTCACATTTGAAACAAGTAGAGGAAAAACAACAAAAAACACATGACATACACAACCGATTTATATTGAGGAAATCAAAGTTGCAAACAATGCCACTTAGGATTAATTAGACGAACAGTACATGGACATACTAGTACCTCACATTATGAAAGTTTGACTCAGTCAACTGGGCATGAAATCAGGAAACGTTACGGAACGACTGTACGATCGAAAAAACCAAAAACAAATATATGCCAGCCATGCTAGATAAATTTGAGAAACAACAGGTTTAAATTTATGAATGAGACCTGACAAATAATATTTTGGACATTGCATTATGAAATCTTCAGCTTTTCCTGAATTAGCTGACATTACATTACACGATGCAAGAATAAGAATATCAACATACATGACATTATTTGGCTGAGATTCTAAGATGAATATTTCTTCATTGGAAAACAACATGGACTCAACGAATTCAAATCAAAAATCAACAAAATGCATCCAACTTCAAATTTTCTTTTGAAACTATGATCAAAAAATAGCATATTCAGGTCTAATGGTCTATTATAAAGTTTCCGATACAACAAAGAAAGTTCTTGTTACCGGAACACACACAAAAAAATTGATACATTCTAGTTAATACACAGAAAGGCATGTCATTCTAGGGCAACATTCATGGACCTAATTAAAATTTAAACATTACGGAACATTAGAACATGCAACAACAAAAATGATTTTACACCGAAAGTGACATACTGTAGTGAAAAATCGGCAAGAGCAACAATACGAAAAAAAAGGGAAATAGAACACATTCGGGGGAAGTCCTTAAAGCGAGAAGGCAAGTAGAACTAAAAAGTAGCAAAAATAGCAAAATCAAGGAAGATAGTCTATTTTTCACAATAATGAACTCCATACATCAGAACTAAGAGAATTAAACACGTTCTGACTAAAAAGAGGTATTAAAAATTTAAAGAATTTCCAAAACAACTGATTCTTGCATACAAAATCATTTGGAACACAGACAGTACACTTAGAAATCAGAAGAACTGACAATCCCACTGAATGTCTTAACTTAGAATAACATGAGCAAACACAATTACTATCAGATCATATGTTTAGCTATTTTTAAGCCTCATAACATATCAAACTGTCATTTTTCCAGATGTACTTCAAGATGTACTCCTCCATAAGAGGTGGGTAGTCTGCAAGGATTTAACGTTTTCTTCTTGATAGGTTCCTTATGCTAAAAACTAAACAAGAACCTTATTTATTTTAGAAGCTGTTATGCAATTTGGCATTATTTTGGCAGCCATATTTAATTTATGCAAATTGTCACAGCACCTTTTTTAAACAAAAAAAACTGACAAAAGTGTTTCTTCATTCCAAAGAAATGTATTCAAATTTTATAATCACTAAAATAGCTTATTAAAACGCTGTATATGCCCAAAATGTCCTTTTTTGGAATGTTGATCGCTATATTTGATTTTCGCAAATTAACAAAGTGCCTATGTAAATCATTGTACCTCCAAAATTGTTTGTCCATTCCAAATAAATATACTTTAAACTTTACAATCACTGAAAAAGCTTGTTTAATACCTTTTATATGACCGAAAATGTCTTTTGTATGAATGGTGGTGGACATATTGAAACTATGCAAATTAACGATATACATATATATAACTCTATATCTCCAAAATGATCTTTTGGCTAAACAAGAAAATATCAGACTTTGAAATCACTGAAATAGCTTCTAAACACGTGATATAAGGCCAATTATGTTATTTTGTAGGAAGGGGACAGCCATATTCATTTAAGCAAATTATACATATTCCCCAAGGTAGATTCAAGTAAACTTCTGATATGTTGTTCTGGGTACCTCTTCAAAACGCATTCTGAAGAAAAAAAATAATTTGGGTTTCACGTGACTCGAATATTAAAGACCTGCAAGTACGTTTCAGTTTACCTAATCGCGACTGCGCAACAAGACATCATGTGGCCATATACTTATATTGCCATTTTCTTTCAGAGCCCGCGTGGTAGAGTCAAGGTTTCCGATGTGTTCACATGCACGTCGGCTAATTTCATTTACTTCATCAAATAAAAACGCTGCAGCATGTTATATATTTGCGATACAAAGCGTCGCCTAGGCGATTGCTTTGCTGAACACCTTCGCACCGTGACCGACAACAAGCTTGCATTCCGGTGGCCAAACATTTCTGTACACCACCCCACCGTGGTCGGTCTGACATGGCAGTGTTTGCTATTATTTTTGCTACCGACTCAACCCGCCATAAACTCCAGCATGCCACAGTTTTTAAACTTTGCACTCTGACACCAGCTGGAATGAATGCATATTTAAATGCGTTTGATCTTTCTCTTGTTTGATAGGCTGTTTTAATTACTTGTGTTTACACATTTCCCTAGCGAGTTTTAGTACTGGCGCAGAGTTGCACCCGAAATGTATGTATGCTTTTATTCTCTGCGATTCACAAGTGTTCTATTTCCCGCTGGTATTTTAATGTATTTGTTTTAACTTGTTGCAGGTTTATCCTCTGACTTTTAACAGGCCGCTGGTCGGCCAATATTTTACTGTACGACGAAAACGGAGTCAGCATGGACTCTGTTGTGCGGCGCAACAAAATAAACGCAGCAACAGACGTTTTGCCAGACAGTATACCCAAACAAATGTCATCAAAGGCACACTTCAATAATCCCACAAATCAAATGAAAGATTCAATTTGTATTCTTATTGTTACAAAATGATCCTCATGACGAGTTGAGAATATACCAAAAATAAGGTGGATTATGTACGGAATTATGTCTACGGAAATTATGTCCACGTTTCCTGCATCTGCATCTCCAAAAATTCCTTTGTCAATCGAGATGGCAGCATCAGCGAAACTAGGACAGCATTAACCGAACAAACACTGCATCAAGCAGCTCAATATAGACTGCTGTATTCAAAATGCCAGTATTATACACATTATCAATATTAATTGATGCCACTTGCATCATCGTACGTCTATCAAAAGTTGCGACGACAGTGAGCACGATGTCGACCCCATCCCAACAGCGACTATCCATACTGTTAAGTAGGTCATTTTCACACATTCATCATGACCTGATTTCAATTAGTCTAGAACATTCTCAAGGTCACTGCCCTTAATGACCTCACAACCTTGAATCCAATTAGTCATGTTTGGAATGTTCTGGAAATTTACTGAGTTATGCAAGAGTGACAATTTTAGAACAGTAATTAGTATGTCAATAAAAGTTCTAGATTGTTCTCATGTGCCCATATGTAAGCACATGGGTAAAAAAGGGACGTGCACAGCTTCCAGTCAGACATTTGGGATTGTGTCTCTTGTGTGTTACTTCAAGTCTTTGGAAACTCCAGCCGTAGTAATTTTCAAGACTTTTCAAGACCTTCACTGCCAACGCTGGATTTATACTGTGGACTTTGTGCAACTTCAAGCCTGCGAGCCAAAGGATTGTTCATTCATCTGACTGACTGTTACAACTCTGAGACTAGAGCTTTGCCGTTCCAGCTGAGATAAGTAGTCTGTACACTTTTAAAGCTTGTATTCTATCACTGACTTAGCAATTAGTTTATTTTTGTAATAAATTTCATTCTATACGTAAACTGCTGAGTTTACCCTTTTGTTCGTTTTCTCTGCACGTAACAAAATAGGGGGCTCGTCTGGGATACGAATATTTTGAGTTGTTTGACAACATTTTGCCAGCCTTTTCAAAACTACTGTATACTGTGAACTCAGCGAAATTTAATCATGGCGGAATTTAAACCAGAGGAAATGGATGACCTTGATCAGAACACATTTGATTCTCTCAGAAAAGACGACCTCATAACACTGGCCAATGTCCTTAAAGTAGAAGTCAAAAGATCTATGCGCAAGAGGGAAATACAGTACCATATTGCAAAACATCTAGTTGATTTAGGCAAATTTGAGGAATCCACCTTGAAGGATTGTGAGCCCGAGTCTATTTTTGAACAAGAAAACTAGAAATACAGGCAAATTTCACTGCATGAAAACCAAACAATTAAGATAAATTCACATTAATGAGTTGCCTGTATTATAGTATACTACACATGAATTCACGTAAATTCACATGAATATAGGCTTGCTGAATACCAAAAAATGGATTCTTGACTGTATTCATCTGTATATGCACTCTTCAGCTAAAATACAGGCAATAATTCATGTTAATACAGTAAGTATTATAGGGTTTTATGCAGTGTCTGGAACTTAAGAAAATGGAATTAGAAATGGAAGAAAGACAGAGAGAAAAGGAAAGAGAATTAGAAGAACATCGACTACAGTTAGAAATGAGACGTTTAGAGCTTGGACAGTCAGGAAAATTCTTCCCTTCAGACGGTTTTGACATCACTTAGCATTTCAGGTTAGTTCCCCTTTTCAAAGAAAAGGATGTATGTCTTTCATTTTGAGAAAATCGCTCAGAGTCTGAATTGGCCTAAGGAGTCCTGGTCTATGCTTTTGCAAAGTGTTTTGTGGGTAAAGCCAGAGAAATTTACATTCAGTGATCAGTAGAGCAGGCTTCTAAATTATGATTCTGTGAAGGAATTATTTCTCAAGGGCTATGAGTCGGGGCCTGGAGCTTACCGTCAGAAATTTAGGGATTGTGAGAAGGTGAAAGATCAAACTTATGTTGAATTTGCTCGAACAAAAGAACAACTGTTTGCTCGTTGGTGTTCTTCTGAAAAGGTCAGTCAGAAATATGACAAATTACGACAGCTTATTTTGATTGAGGAATTTAAAAGGTGCATTCGGAGTGACATCAAGACATTTATCAATGAACAAAAGGGCAGATTCATTAGAGGCTGCTGCACGTTTGGCCGATGATTATTCATTGACCAACAAATCTTCATTTCTCAGCAAACCATCCCAGTCCTTTTCATACAGAATCAATGCAGGTAAATTTAACTCCTCCTTTTCATCCAAGAATTTCTCAAAGGAGAGTAAGAAATGAAATGACAACAGTTCACAGACTTCAGGTAACACTTCCACATCATCAGATCCTAAGTCTCAGTCTCCTTCTGACAAACAGTTTGGTACACTTTCTTGTAATAATTATAAGAAAGACGGCCATTTAGTGTCTGATTGTTTCAAATTGAAAAGAAAATGTAACGGTCAAAGTTGTCAAAGTGGATCTAAGCCAACCGGCTTTATTTCTTCATCAACTCAATTAGAGTCCAATAATGTGTGCAACACATTTTCTTTGGTTAAACCCCTCTTATCCCCAATTAATGAGGTCAAGGTCAATTTTTCTCAGGATAGCATTATGGGTATTTTCGAACCATTTATTCATGATGGTTTTATATCACTTTCTAGTGATTTTTCTTCCGCTACCCCTGTCAAAATTGTAAGAGATACCGGGGCTTCCCAGTCTCTTTTGTTGGCAGATACCCTGCAGTTTCTGAAAAGTCATTTTCAGGTTCTAAAATTCTTATTAAGGGGGTAGATTGTATTGACTACATTCCTGTTCCTCTCCAAAATGTCTATTTGTTGAGGAACACATCAAGCCCATGCGGAAGTTCTTCGAGAGACTGAGCAAAGCATTGTTGACTGTCAACCTTGCCAAATCTGAGTTTGGTTGGGCGAGGATGACTTACCTCGGACATACTGTAGGACAGGGTGAGTGAAAACATGTTAATGCCAAATCAGTGCCATTTCAAATTTTCCATACCAAATTGCAAGAGACAACTGATGCGCTTTCTCGGTATGGCTGGTTACTACAGAAAATTCTGTCAAAATTTTTCTACAATTACTGAGCCTTTGACTAACTTACTTAAAAAGAAAGTAAAGTTTGTTGGTTAGAACAATGACAACAGGCATTTGATACACTTAAAGCCACTCTTCAAAGTGCTCCAGTTTTGTCTGCACCAGATTTAACTTTGCCATTCAAATTAGCTGTAGATGTTAGTGATACGGCTGCTGGTGCTGTTTTATTGCAAGAGGATACTCATGGGATAGATCATCCTGTTTGCTAATTTTCACACGAGTTTAACAAATCCCAGAGAAACTACTCTATATTGAAATAGAGTGTCAATCGTTGATATTAGCTTTACAGTATTTGGATGTTTATGTTACCTCTTCAATATAGCCACTAATGGTTTATATTGATCACAACCCTCTTGTTTTTCTGCAGAAATTAAAAGGCAAAAATCAGAGATTGTAAAGATGGAGTTTAATGTTACAGGAGTTTAATCTTGATATTAGACATATCAAAGGCAGAGATAATTCAATTGCAGTGTCTCTCTCGTATTGAGAGTTTATTGTTGTTCACACTTTAATATTACATTTGTTAAAGATTTATTTTTCTTTGAAAAATTTTCTTTTTTTTTGAAGAGGGGTGGTGTTGAGTAGGTCATTTTCACACACTCATCATGACCTGAGTTCAATAAGTCTAGAACATTCTCAAGGTCACTGCCCTTAATGACCTCACAACCTTGAATCCAATTAGTCATGTTTGGAATGTTCTGGAAATTTACTGAGTGTGAAAGAGAGATAATTTTAGAACATTAATTAGCATGTCAATAAAAGTTCTAGGTTGTTCTTATGTGCCCTTATGTAAGCACATGGGTATAAAAAGGGACGTGCCCAGTTTCCAGTCAGACATTTGGGATTGTGTCTCTTGTGTTTCACTTCAAGACTTTGGAAACTCCAGCCATAGTAATTTTCAAGACTTTTCAAGACCTTCACTGCCACGCTGGATTTATACTGTGGACTTTGTGCACCTTCAAGCCTGCAAGCCAAAGGACTGTTCATTCATCTGACTGACTGTTACAACTCTGAGACTAGAGCTTTGCCGTCCCAGCTGAGATAAGTAGTCTGTACACTTTTAGAGCTTGTATTCTATCACTGATTTAGCAATTAGTTTTATTTTTGTAATAAATTTCGTTTTATACGTGAACTGCTGAACCCACCCTTTTGTTCGTTTCTCTGCACGTAACAATACCAATATGGTTCGTAGTGTGTTTTT
This sequence comes from Ptychodera flava, assembly GCF_041260155.1. Lineage (NCBI taxonomy): Eukaryota > Metazoa > Hemichordata > Enteropneusta > Ptychoderidae > Ptychodera > Ptychodera flava. The sequence continues at coordinate 26,482,105 of NC_091930.1, forward strand.
TCTAGACGCTAAACGTCTTTAGCGTCAGTTGTCCTCCCTGAAGATGGAAAACCCTTGCTTCAGTTTGTGAGTTGGATAAAATCATCGATAATATTGAAATTTAGATTTTTTCATTTTTTTTGTTCAAGACAAGTATACATTTTTCTAATACATCCATGACAAAATCAACACGTTCACAGAAGTAAGTCATGGTTACGCCAGCAGGATTTTTCAATAGGAAAAAATAATCATGACATTTGCTGCATTATCTGTGTGTTTTGTCTGTAAAAACATAAATGGCTGCGTTTATTTTGGCGCGCCGCACAAGAAAAAGTCCACACTGACTCCGTTTTCCCTGTATAAGCCCATTTGGCGAGGCAACCTATAGAGTTGCAAGTCACAATAGTAAACAATTACTACTACTAATATCATCACCAGTTCCTTGCATCGTAGAGCGTTTTACGCAGCAAAATTGCACTCAAGCAGACATGACACAGCAGAAGGATATTTTGCTATTTTCTTTTCATTGTTATAGATCTCCCAACGAAAACAGTAGGATTAAGTAATATTAAAAGCCTAATCACTTCCCGCAATGATATAGCCAATTGTACAACGGATTGGATAGGATGCGAGCATCGTTACGGCATGTCATGAGCAAAGTAACCTTTTAACACAATGTACAGGGAAGAGAGGGTGGGATAAAAAAAAAACAATAAACAAAAACAACAAAAAATCAAAAACTTTACAGTGTACTACCTAGCTCCCTGATTACTCTGCCCTGGCTGTGTGAGGAATGACACTTTGTGTTCCTTGGGGACTACTTTATACCCTTTTGCATTTATGAATATTTATGAGTTAACACTTGGCGGAATATTTTCACTATGTGCTTAAGCTCTGAATAAAGTAATATTCAAAGCCTAATCACTACGCGCAATGACATAGCCTATTGTATTAAGGATGGGATAGGATGCGAGCATCTTTGCTTCACACAAAGACAACTATGCCTTTACTAAAATCTAGTCTACCCTAAAATCTCAACCTCGCAATCCTTGTTCTGCCAGTCCTCAATTCTTCCAATCTTCACATCAATTAAAATCAAATAACACTGAAAACCATTTCACAAAAGCTTTAAAGAAATTGCAATATACCCCACCTGATTTAATATTCGATACGAACCTGTCATAGATAGCAGATGCAATAAATTTGCAGAGTTATTGCAAGACAAATTCTTCTGTCATGTCACAAGAGGTGGGGATAAAGATTGTAACACTTCCCTCTAAACATTCCCTTGCACGGAGTTCCATACTCCGATCCTTTTACCCTGTCGGAGAGCCAAAGTTCATGAGAGGAAATGCCAAGAGGATTTGACTGGTTAAGAAGGGCTTGACACCGCAATTTCTGCGTAGTGAAGCTTCATTACGTATTCATGGTGACCCCTGGCCAGCTGTCAATATTTTTGGGGGCTTTTGTCTTTTGGCCTGCTTTGCATATGACGTCGTTGGACACGACCTGCCAATCACCTAGGTAGTTAATTAATTTATAAATTGACTGTTTACCGACCCAAATAACACTATCGAGCAGTATCAGTGCATATTTTAATCACGTGGCCCGGGTGGGCAAAACGTAGAAACGCTTGTATTTCTATGTGTACGTTTCACTTGTGGTGTTGTTTGTACCATCGTGCGTTTGGATTCCTTGTTTCACCTACAGTATTACCTTCAAGGTGACAGGCTTACTATTAAAGTTCAGTATCATGGTACCGAGAGTAGTTAAGTAAACGTGTATAACTGGGACACTTGCTGAAAAAGCTACAGGGGAGGGAGGAAATTCCCCTCCCTCCCCTCTCTCACAGCTCCCTTCCATGTCGCTACCCAATAGGTGTCAGTGCATTAGCTGTGGAACGATAGGCTTTCCCACTGGTGTAGCTAACGTAAACCCCCTACCGGAACATAAACCATCCCACGACCAATCCTCCAGCAATATAAATCATTTCATATTTCTTTTGCTCAGGACTGGGCTGATAATAATCTGAGAATTGCGCTGCTTTGCCTGACGCAGAGTTGGCCACCGCTTCTGCTTCTTCCAGGATTTCTGCATCTGTATCTCTTAATTCAGCTGCAGCATGCGCGTCCTTTGCTTGATTTTCTCTTTCCCAATCAGCCTGGAGTAATCTTTTTTCTGACCAGACGTTGCGATCATGTTCAAATTTTTCTAATGCTTTATCATGTCGGACCTTTTCTTCAATAAGAGCGTCACCATTCCCGCTAAGCTTTTGTCCGATAATATTTCCCCCTGTGAATGCCATTGCATATAATACAGCACCAAGAACTGTCATTCCTATAGCTGAAGCCATGATTGTGTATTGTATATTACAAGGTATTATTTATTTTCACTGTATATAGGTTAATTATGTCTGGCCCAAGTAACTTCGGTCTAGGTGCAATTCCGTACAAAATCTCGAGCTCGAAGATCTTAGTGATGCTAAAGTTAACATTAATACTAAGATAGCAGGTAATCATAATAAGGATTACGTCCTTTGTTATAAGGACCGTGAAAGACTTTTGTTTTTAGCCTTAGCCGACGCGCAAAGTCATGAACATGCAGTAGAATTTTCCGAACTTAAAGACATTGATGAGTCCATAATAGACGCTACAAAGGCTTCAAATGATCCTACTCCTTTTGCTCTGACATGGGATGGGGATAGTCAGAAATTCATGCCTTATAATGTACCGCGTAACATCTTAGATATATTTGATAGTGAAATTGCAGGTGGAGTTGCTGAACTGCCAGGAACTCCAAATGTTATTTATTTCAATAGCAATGTTAACAAGTACAAGTTGCTAGATTTTCGCCGTTGGCTTACTCCTAAGAATCCATACATTACACTACTCGGTATACCGTTTCACCTCAAGTTAAACCTCTTTTAACAATAATGTCTTTAGATAATACACTGCGAAGGTGGATAAATAATGGGGAGAATTATTTCTCATACAATGCTAGCGGAGTTCCAGTAAGATTATTTTGGGACACAACTTTAAAGAAACTGGGTCTGAAAAGTGTGGGGGAGGGGACAGCTGAATTGAATTTACAGACAACAAATCAACAGATGACTGATAATATGAAAATACTTCAACATGGTACAGTTCTCATTAGATGTGTAAAGTTAGCTACAGGAGACGAGTTTGATGATTTGGTTGGATATTACGCTATGAAAACAGACAACAGAACAACTTGTGATATTATTATAAATATCAATAAAGACCTTAATGAAATGAGTATTGAATGTTTTGTTGGAGGGAATAGAGTAGAATCCCTCCCCGACTCCGGAACTACATTTGTACGTAAAGATAAAAGTGTGAATACTTTGGATATCAGTGTTATTTATCTAAAACGACTCATTTTGTTTGAAGTAATGGTCTTCCGTCACATTTTAAGTTCAGAGGAAATTTCTAAAATTTTATCTATCGGGTGAACAAGTTAACTGGAGTCGTTCAAAAAAAAAAATCTGTAGAAACCTATCGGAACGATTTTCATGAAAACTGTAGAGATTCAGACCTCTGAAATCACATGACAGGTAAGTTAAAGGTCGCTGCGCATAAATTACATGTGCACTGTAGAGGATGGGTCCACTGAAAAATTTCTTCTCTGTGGTCATCAAAATATAACAACAATTTTTTTCCATTCTTGTTAAACCATTCAAAGCTTAATTTACAATGTAATATTGTGGATAATGTTTAAAATCATTATAAAATTTCCTGAACTGGCTCGCACAAACATGTTTAATGTCACAGTTCTCTTCAACCCAATCAATAAAATTCCCCTTTTTCTTTTTCTTCTCGCTGAAAAGGATGAAAGCTTTTACCAACCACTGACCGTACAAGTAGTTATCCTGTAACTTCTGTTGATCACGTGCTCTAAAACCACGGTAGAAATTCTTGAATCCAATCTTGAACTCTCCGAATGAATTCGTGATACTTGGTGGTCCAGTATCTCGGGGATCACCACTCCTCTCTGGTAAGATCGCTTCAACTCATTGAAAATTTCATCGGGAGAAATCACTTTCTTGCGCTTTGGAGTTTGTTGAACTTCTAGTTGAGGCACCTCCGGTTCTTCCAGTGTTGAAAATTGATAATTATTTTCAACAACTATATCACGATAAAATTTCACACAATGTCTAATTCGCTCATTCAGGACTTCTGGATTATTTGCTGGGAAATATTTATACTCCAATCCATCTGTAGAGCTTGTAAGTGAAACCATATCCCAGTCAATCGTCTGTGTTGAAGAGTCTCCATCCATTATTGAAATGTGACTGTTTCACACCTTTCCGCCTGCTTAAATGCCGTACAGATATCGATGTTGAAATACCACATTAGTCATCTGAAAAACACTGACGTAAATGTCCGTTTCCGGTAGCTACTATTATATTACAATGAGTAATCTGTGAATGGGAGTGACGTCAGTGCCAGCTGTTGCGTACGTGAGGTCACCCTACCTGTAGCTTTCACTTACATGTCTATACATACCACAGAATTTTCCACTGGATTATTTTTAGATCACCATCTGTTACCTACAATAATTCAATGCAAAAGCTAGTTGGCCAGTTATTGAAACTAACTATGTTTCCATCCTGATCTGTTATCCAAATACGAATTGAACTCATGTAATCTGAGCCTTTTCTCAATGGCATGGAAATTGCGCCCCCGTTTTTAAAATCATAGGTAACCTTTTCACTTATTTCTTTTGTATCCTGAACGGGAAGTATTTGTAAACAATCGGATACTACTCCCTGTATGTATTCACCCGAACCAAATGAAACATAATTTCCAGTAACGTCGACGACATCTGAATGAACTATGTATTTAGTGACTGTTAAGAAATCCGCTCTCTTCGGACTCATAGTATTTTTGTCACGGGGTTGTCCTCAGGTTTATATGAAAAGCCGACGACGTTGGCGAAGCTACTTGTGGCATTGAAATAGACTTTAAAATTTCTAGCCAGTGTTAGATAAACACGGTTTTGGGCAGATGTTTTTCGAAATTGATTTTTGACTCATCCCTATCGCTTTATTGAGGGTATCAATATTGTAGTTACCCGGACGTATTGATTTTGTCGTCTTATTTTTTGGGTCGTTTCCTTCTTGATATTTTAGTACATTATTCGCCCCTGTTATGTTATGCCATGAATTATATAGTCCACACTCTAGCAGTCTTATTTTAGTAAACTGTGATATGTCAATGCAAGGGTTAAAATTAACAGTAACCGGTTCGCCTGTTTTGCTTACAATCCAAATGATCATCGTTGTACGTTGTATATACATTACAAAGTATAAGGTTCTGCAGGAATAATATTTTTCTGTTCAAGAAGATCTTTGGTCGCAACCGCGGCAGCAGTCGCACCGCCTAATTTTGCCAACCGAGTCAAATTTGGTCGACTTGGATCACCCATATCAATTTTTAGAAATTTGCTGGAGATCATTAGATATCCCATCGCTAGTCCTGCGATTACAATACCATCGTATATTGTGTTTACAACTGTTTTAGTATCCATGATTGCTGACAAGTATATAAATAGAAAAATAAATAATTAAAGCCTACGTATATTGTATACTCTGTGCACAAGCAAATATTCGCAGTACCATAGTAGGCGATACTGGCAGTGCAGAGCAAGTAAGAAAAGAATTCGGCGTTCTCCTCGAAGATGAAATTCGCAATACTGACAAAGTAATTAGCTATAGGTGATACCAACAAAATAACTAATACTGGTGTCAAACTTGATATGGCAGTTTCGCCCAATTTACTTCTATTACCATCTGAAATGGTCATTCTTTCGGGCCCGGCAATCTCGGGTTATAATAATGAATTGCAATACGCAACAGAATCTATGGTCTTCGGGGTGAACGGTGATATAAACACGGAAGTTCGAGAAAGTGCTGTACACGAGATGGAAGGGGAAGAGGATCCCGTGAAGTGGCAGGACGAGCTAACGCGTAAGCCCGGAGGGCCACCTCACAATGACACGAGTCGGATTCCCCTATCGGAACGGAAGGCGGCATCCGTGTCACTCACCGCCGGCGCAGACCCTATTCACGAATATGGCAAAATTGGTTTGTTATCTTTAGCAATATTCATTACATTTATGTACAGTATATAGATCCGATGTATATGAACCCGCCATTCAACATGATTGTAACTGGACCGACAAATTCTGGCAAAACAGAATATGTAATGGATCTCCTCACCGGTCCGTACTTAAGGAAATTTGAATATATAGTTTTCATTTGTCCGACATTCATGAACAATAAAACGTATAATAAAAGATTCATTTTCACCGATGACCACGTGTTTGTGTTTCCGGTCGGACTCGATGCTGTGGATGATACACTAGCCTTCGTACATAAGGAATGGGCTGGCACGAACACTCTAATAATACTCGATGACTGCGCATCATCCAAAGATATGAAGAAGCGAAGTGATTTTTTAGTCAAACTTGGTTTCAGCGCAAGACACGACGGATTATCTGTCTGGGTTCTGACTCAACAATATACTAGTATTAGTAAACCTTTCAGGAAAACATACAAATGTTAGTAGTATTTTACACACCGAGCAAGACAGACAAATAGACTATTATAAAAGAATATGGAATGGAGTTCTCAGAACGGAAAGCCGTGGACCTAATCAAGCAATTAAAAAATACACCATTCAGTAAACTAGGCATCCGTAAGACATAAAATTTTTATAGCTAATTATGGAAGGCTCTACCAATAGGAACACCGAAGGTACTCTTAGAGAATTATATTACAACCCGAAAACTGGTTTTGGAGGTGTACAAAAATTATATGACGCAGCGCGCGCCAGCGGACTCCTGTCAGTTACTAAGAAAGAGGTGCAGGAGTGGTTAAAAACTCAGCTAACTTATAATCTACATAAACCGGTACCTCGTACTCGTGGTGGAGGCGCGTTTTCGTAACATCGATAGACGATTTTTTGGCAAGCAGACCTCGTGGAATTCCCTTCACCGTTTGCAAAAGAGAATCGTAACATTCGATACATGCTAACAGTAATCGATGTGCTCAGCAAATATGCATGGGCCAGGCCAATACAGTCAAAAAGGGCTGAACACACGTTACAGGCGCTACAAGACGTGATTAAGAAATCCTGGAGGCAACCCGTCAAACTTCAGACAGATGAGGGGCGGGAATTTACGAACCGAAAAATGCAGAAATGGTTGGAGGAGGCGGGAATTCACTGGTTTCACACCTACAGTGACAAAAAAGCTAGTGTTGTTGACCGTTTTAATTGTACTCTTAAAACGATGATGTGGAAATACTTTACATATAAACAGACACGTGAATGGCTCCCCATTCTACCACAACTTCTCGAGAATTACAATAACACCTCACACGGAAGTATCAAAAAATGAAACCCGTCGACGTTACGGAGGACAACGATTGGCAGGCATTTTATACACTTTACCCTGAGTTGGCAGCCATGGGAGCTAACCCTGAATTCAAGCCGGGAGAACGGGTTCGAATTACAAAATACAAGACCATTTTCAAGAAAGGATATTTACCAAATTGGACTGAGGAGATTTTCATAGTTTCAAAAGTGGTGTACACAGCTGGATTGGAAACGCCGCCAGTTTACAAAAAAAAAGATCTGAATGGAGAGGAAATACTCGGCACTTTCTATTCTGATGAACTTCAGAGTGCTGCTGGCGCCGACGAGCTGTACAGAGTAGAACGAATTTTGAAGACGAAAAAAATTAGAGGAAAGAAATATTATCTGATAAAATGGAAAGGTTATCCAGAAAGTTTCAATAGTTGGGAGCCAGAGGAAAATGTTATTAGAACTTCGTAAGTACTCGACCAAGTTCCTGTGCTGGTACTTGTCAAGTACTAACGTAAGTACTAACGTAAGTATTTACGAAAGTTATTCAATAAGTACCATGGAAGAAGTCTTAATTTCTTGAAAGCCGAAAGTGTCAGTTTACCACCCCGCTTCCAACCACCTGGCCAAGTATTTATCATGTACTGTCGTAAGTAATGTTCACTTATTGCATCTTGTTTGGCCGTATGTGGATGAGGTGGTACCTCGGTTCCTGAACATATTAAGTTTGCAAGATCTTCAAAGCGACTTTTCATGTTGCCATGGTCCGTTCTTTCCAGTCCTCCTTGTTCAGCTTTATCGATAAGTTCTGGCTGAAGTATAATGTACACAACTGACATGAGCCATAGACAAGTAACTTCAAAGTCTTGCCTTTTCATCATATCAAGTGCCCGTAAGTCAAACGAAGCAACGTAAGCACACACTGTTTCACAAGCATTAAGAAGTTTGTGTAGGTTCTTGAGTGAGACTCGAGGTTGTTCTAGTTGTTCTTGATTAGGTGGGTAGTACGCTTTTTCAAGTTCCTCCTTGCCGAAACCGTCTATTAAAAATCCCTGGCTGCCGCCGCCCCATGCAATTCCAAAGTCAAAGCTCGTGGAGATTCTACTGACCTGACTGTCTCAGTATCAATTGTTGGATTAAGTATATTCTTGAGAAGGGCAGGCGTAAGAGATTGATGAATTACCAAACATGGAAGTCTGTAGTCATTACAAATTTCTAAGAAAGTCTGTTTGAACTGTTTATGAATCTCTACTAGTTCTTCTAAGGCGGCTATTTCATATTGTCTGGCTCGAGTCAAAATATTCCACCTGCAATAATCAAAAGGCATATCTTTGAATATGATAATGAAACTTATTCTACCGTTGGGCAGCGAGAATTGTTTTCTGTATGCCATCGTTTCAAGTATAAAGTTGGGTGACATCACGTTTCGCAAAAAGAAATGTGGTCAGGTAAGGAGAAACTGGAAGACGTAACAAATTTGTCGCCGACTACTGTTTTGATGGAATACCATTTCCTACGCCCGCCGATAGACTGTATTCAAGCGCTTCTAGCAGCAAAATCCGGGCATCAAACTCCAAGTATTTCAGATTTACGAAAATGATCCTGCCCCATCCGACATAACTGTGTTATATAGTAGCGGACCCGTTCCGAAGGCGGTGCGGATCAAATAGCGAATATCATACTAATAGTTGGTGAAGACGCGGGTCACTATGTACCAATTACTGCGTTAAATCGCCTTCTTAATTCTAACAGTAATCGAAAGAATGAGCGCAGACAGAAGTGTATTTGTATGGTTTGTAAGCAAGGTTCTAAGTCAACAGAAGAATTAGAAATACATCAGGTATACTGTGGAACAGACACTGCTCAGCCAGTTTTTCCTAAGGAAGTGTGTCAATTCGAAGGACATAAGAAGGTGGTGTGCCCCTACGTTATCTACGCAGATACTGAGGCAATTATTGAGCGGGGCACCGGCCGACACATTCCAATTTGTATTTCGTATGTTATGATTGAACGCTGGCCAGGCCGTTCCGAAGGGAAGCCGAAAGTTTTTAGTAAAAGAACATTCACGGGCCTCTCCTGTGTTACAGAATTTCTAAAGGATATGAAGAAAAGGGCTGAGAATTATTCGAAATCGTATTATTGGAAAATAAAACCGATGAAAGATACTTCTAATTACAACGATCCAGTCTGTATTGCATGTAAAGATCAAGCTGGATACCGAATAGTGAATGATCCTACGACTTTTTATTGTGAAAAATGCCGCCCGTCGAGAACCATTCCTATCTACTTTCACAACCTCAAGGGATACGATGGTTCTTTTATTTTACAAAAAATACATGAAATCATGGATGAGGGTAACGAACCAGAGCCAAATATCATAGCTAAGACGGGTAATGGTGGAATTATGTGTCTCACGAAAACATTTATTTTTCACGCCTCAATTGTTGTCGATTGGGGAGGGAGACAAAGAAACGTTTCTTTTCTATAAAGTTTATGGACAGTGCTCAGTTGATGTCTGGGTCGCTCGCGAAGTTGGCAAAGACTGTGCCAGAGAATGGATGGACGGCAGTACCACTTTCGTACCCAGACATTCAGCGGGCGAAAGGTTTCTTCCCCTACGAATATTTAGACTCGTTGACAGACTAGAAGAGGAGGAGCTCGCGGAGAGACGCAAATTTTATAGCGAATTGACGGAGAGGGTATTTCAGAGTCTGATCACGAACACGCATTGAAGGTGTGGGACGAAGTTGGATGTAAGACGATTCGTGATTATATGGAATTCTATTGTGAGACGGACGTTCTCCTTCTTGCCAACGTGTTCGAAAATTTCTGTGACACATGTTTAAAAGCGTACAAGTTAGATCCAGCGCATTACATGTCAGCCCCGGCTTGACATGGGATGCTATGTTACTTTATACGGGTAATAAATTTAAACTCATTCATGATGCTGAGCAGATGAATTTCGTACAGAGGGGAATTCGAGGTGGTATCAGCCAGTGTAATATTCATTATTTACAGACAAATCATCCAGCTTACGCAACAGACGAGCCTGGCGGAGCTGGCGGGAATTATGATCCGGAGAAGCCGCTGTCTGAAATAAAATATCTCGATGCTAATAATATTTATGGCTGGGCAATGAGTCAGGCAATGCCCACGGGCGGACTTCATTGGATGACGATGGAAGAATTGTTAGAATGGGAAGGCGGAGCAGGCTTGGATTGGGGACCCGGCGCTAGATTTCCGCCAAGTTTTCTAGAAGTAGACTTAGAATACCCTACCAAATTGTGTACAGAACATTGCGATCTACCACTCGCGCCGCATCACTACGAACTTCCGAGGCAGGGCATCGACTGATTACGAGTCTTATGGACAGAGAGAGATACGTCTTACACTACAAGTTGCTTGAATTCTATCTTCGGATGGGAATGCGACTGAAAAAGGTGTATCGGGCGCTTGCCTTCGAAGAGGCCCCATGTCTTGCAGAATATATTGACTTTAACACTAAATTAGGGCAAAGGGAAAGACAGATTTAAAAAGAATTTCTATAAGCTGATGAATAACGCGATGTTCGGCAAGACAATAGAAGATGTTCGAAAGTACAGAGACTTTAAATTTGTTTCGGGCCGGAACAGTACGGATAGTGGTCGTAAAAAGATTCAGAAGTATAATCCAAAGATGAAACATATAACTCTCATAACTTCCAAAGAGGATGGCGATTCCTGCAACAGTGTCCTACTGGAACTGAAAAGGGATCAATATGAATATAAAAAGCCAGTTTTCATTGGCGCGGCAGTGCTTGAACTTTCTAAGCTGCTTATGTATGAGACGCATTACAATTACTTTCGAAAGCAGTTCCCTGGAATACGATTAGCCTACATAGATACTGATAGTTTTGTTTACAGTGTGCCTCTTCCTTCTGCAGATACAACTTTCAATGATATAGTTAAGGAAGATGTGGAAAAAAATGGTAAGGAGTCGATATATGATACTAGTGGGATGAAAGATGAGTTCCGAAGATTAATAAAAAGGTGATAGGTAAATTTAAAGATGAGTTGAATGGTGTACCTATTCTTGATTTTGTTGGTATTCGTTCCAAAGTATACGCTTTTCGGACTCCAACTTCGGAGACGAAAAAAAAATAAAGGGATAAAAGATGTTTGTGTTAGAAAACATTTGAACTTTGAAGACTATAAGGATCTGTTTGAAACTGGGAAGGAACCCGAGCGGGCACAATTTGTACAGTTTGTACGGAAAAAACCTGGAGAAATCCGTAGTGAAAAGCGTAGTAAAATCATGATGGCGCCAAATGATATCAAACGTGTGCAGTTATACAATCCAGACACGGGCGAATGGCTGGCAGAAACATGGCCGATAGGACGGAGTTCCCCTTCGGAATAGAAACGGAATTAACTTTCATATCCATTCAATCCGTAATGTCGCATGTAACGCTCTAGCGGCGGACTAAATCCTTCTTGTTTTTGTATTTCTAGTGCCTGCTTGAAAATGTCCTGAATAAGATCTGAGGCATGTTCTGTTGTTGCGCCTTTTTCTTGTATTTGTGTAAGCAACTGTTTATACTGTACGTAATAATGTTTATATTTCTCTCGCCTCTTTGATACTCCTGTTTTTCCTTGTATTACATCAATAATAACACCTGGTATAGGAGTTAAAGCTAAAAGAACTGGAACTGTCGGAATTGCTGCTATGACAGCTGAACTTACAAGAATTCCCTTAGTCACATTAAGAGCCATATCAATTCGGCCCATTAATTTATAACTGCGGCGATATGCGGCGCTAGTTCTTTCGATATAGTCGGCCAATTGTTCAACACTTTCAACAACTGAGACGTGCATTTTTTTTTACTGTATATGTAAGGGATGATAAAAAATAATTGTAGTAATATAGAAAGACAATATGGCAGAAGGAGGAGAAGATATACCACTCCAGGATTTCGATGATGCAAATTTGAATGATGATGATGATGCTACTGCTGAAACATCTTTTTTCGACGATGATGCCTCTGCAAACCCCGACCCTTTAGTGCATAGTCCAATGGTGGATAGTTTAATTAAACAGAGAGTAGAAATTACAAAGCAAATGGTTGAACAATTCTTAAACGAGAATAAAATTAAAAATCCGACAGCACGAAACGAATTAATTTTGAATGCTGAGATTAGGAATGGAAAGCTGTATTATAAAAATCTCAGGCTATCAAAACGTACAGGACGTGGATTTAGATCGCTCGAGACAGTAAAAAGAGAAGAAGGAGGATATGATTTTGTAAATAAAGTATACAGATGGAGTGGAGTCGAATATCACTCTGGCGCAGAGCCCGAATTTGTTAGTTCAACATTGTATTCTGAAGATGTGAAAAACGATAAAATACCGGCTGAGAAGATGACACCAGACGACATGGGTATATACAAAGATGAACTTCTTATGGCAAGATGCTTCTGGTAATGCACACAAAATACAAGCTTTTGAAAATAAAATCGATGAATGGAACAATCTAAACCCTGAGTATAGAGCTATTAATGATGAATTAAGGATTGCGAATATGCGTCTTGACGAGCTTAACAATGAAAAAAAGAAAATAACGCTAGAGAAAAAAGAAGTTGAAAAACAGTTAAAGGATCCTGAAACGGGCACCAAGCAAAAGAAAAAGCTGAAAATTACTAGCTGAACTCGTAACAAGAGAAGTTAAAATTATTGATCGAATTGAATACAAACATAGTAAAATCAGTGGGGCACGTGAAAGTCTGGCTACTACTAGGTCTCTTCGTGATGTAATTTCCGATCCAGAATTGTCACTCAGGCTGAAGCTGACAGAGTTATTTAAACGAAATGGTATTACAATCGCTGCAATACTGACTGCCCTTGGAATGACAATATCAACAATTGCCCTGGCTGTGACTAAAGGAGGAGGAGGAGGAGCAGCAGCAGGAACTGGTGCAAACACAGGGGGTTCAGGTCCGCCAAAGTATACATAAAAGCGAAAGAAATTGTAAAGCAATTTGGTGAATGGTTAAAAACCTTGGCCGCAAAAAGTGCTGCTGCAATACCAGGTTTAATCGGTTCACTTGTTAGTTTTCTATTAAAAACAGCAGGATCGGTGGTTGGATTTGTTGGAGAACAGCTATGGATATTTTTAACTGGTTTAACATTAGTCATAATAAATAAAATTATGTATTAATATATGACCCCGCATGTTTGGTGAAAAGAATATTGCAAAGTTTCTTTCTAAAAATAAAGACCTGTTTGGTTTCTCTGTCGAATTGGAATGGTGTAAACTCCGACGAGTAAATCGACATATCCTTCGAGCAAATCCAGGTGTCAGACTCAAAGATGATAATCTATATCATAACATATTAGCTTTCATTAAGGAATGTCAAAAGACTAACTTCTTTAAGCGACTAGAATTCATAGCTGTATTCCAGGATACTGAGGATGACCAGAAAGCTAATCACTCCAAGAATATTGGGTCCTTCGACTTATTCGCGACACGGGTAATTGATTTATCTTTCAATCAGACGGAAATATTTATGTAAAGATGTGATTTATTTTTTTCTTTTTAACTGTAATTTTTTTTCTTCTTAGTTACTATATACATTATACGAAAATGGAGTACGATAGATTGTTATTACCGAATTTCAGCGACCGAAAACCGCGGGGAACGAAGGCAGAAAGAACTCATCATGTGATTGCTCATAATCCAAGTGAGGCAGATCCAGGTCAGACACTTATCATACGATGTCCAAAGTTAGAAAGCGGAGTAGTACTAGTTCCAGATACTTTCGACCTGGTTTTTGATCTCGAAGTAACGGGACATGAAGATAACCGAGTAGTACAAAATGTTGCAAAAAATTTGGTGGAGCGTATGGTTCTCACATTTGAGGGGCAGGCACTTTTCAATTTGAATAAATATAACCTTATTGAATGTTATCGTGATCTCTTCAAACATAAAAAGGAGAGAACTAACATGACACTGTACGGAATTCAGAACGAAAATGTGAGAAAATTGAGAAGTCACGCGGCCAATGCAGATCACGCCGTCGTGGATGATAATTTACTTTTCACCACATATAAAACAAAATATGCTATTCATCTGAATCATCCCCTCATAACAGGCCATGGGGTTGCATATCAAAAAGCGTTAGGGAGTAAAATTGAATGGGAAATTACATTGGCGCCCCACCTCCCCAATTACTTGTCAGTAGTCCTAGTGCTGATACACCCAATTATAAATTAAAAAACATTCAAATGGAATACGAAACAATTTCTGATCCCAACCTCGCGACGTCAACTGCTGGTTATTACAACAACGGTAAAAGTTACCTTTACGAGCATATACATTATTTTAGAACAATCCCATTCAAAGAATCAACAACGGTTATCAATGAAAATATAAATGTACCACGACGTAGCATGAGAGGTATTGCGATACTCTTCACTAAAAAACAGAATCAGACAGAACTGAACAGTGAACTTTTCTTTAATCCATCCATTGAATCTGTGTCTGTAATGATTGAGGGTATTGCGAACAAAATATACGCTCAGAAGATGTTACCAAGACAATTTTGGAAAGAAACACGACGGTATTTTGCTGAAGATAAAGATTGGTGTGAAATTGATATAGATGAGGTCGATTATTTGAAGAATAAATTCTGTCTGTTTATTGATCTGCGTAGTTTTAAAGATATTGAATTTCATGGAAATGGTCTTAGAGTAATGAACACAAAAGATGGAATACAGCTTGAAATCTTGAAGAAAGATACTTCAGTGAAAGGTGTCGACTCTCGTGATGATAATAAAATCGAAGGTCGGGATGATAATATATTTGCCCACGTTTATGTTATTAGCGATGCCCAGGTCTCTGTTGAAATAGGAAATTAAAATCTTTACTAGTTTAACTCCGTTCTATTCCAAAGGGGAGGTTTATACATATCCCACTGGATTATTTTTAGATAACCATCTGTTACCAATACCAGTGGCAAAGCCTATCGGTCCACGGCACTGACACCTATTGGAGCGACATGGAAGGGAGCTGTGAGAGAGGGGAGGGAGGGGAATTTCCTCCCCTGTAGCTTTTTCAGGAAGTGTCCCTGTTATACACGTTTACTTAACTACTACCGAGTATTGCCCACGGTGAAAGCCCATTTGTTTTGCCTACTAATTACTGCCCGGCGCTGCCCGTACTGAATGTAGCCTATCTATAACTACAGTAATCAGTCAATATTTAATACCCGCGCCTTATACTTTTTATATAAACTTATAAAATCATAGTCCGAGCCGTAAAATTGTTGACTTTCGATACGGTATACAGGCTGATCGTTGAACTGCACCGGCGCATCCATGTTTACTTGCCCCATAAGCTTACTACTCTGCAAAGGATGGGTAGATGGAATTCCTCTGGGCCAAAATGAACACCAGGGCGAAACTTTTTGTGACTCCATGTAAAAACATAAAATTATTTATCAGTTTTGATATATACTCCTAAATTGTAAGTTTGATCAAAATCGAGACCACATTCAGGGGCTATGCAGACTGTCCATGTACGCACACAAAGTGACAAGAAGGCGGCAAACACCTACTCACCAAGCACATCGAATCAGCGAAAAGAAGCATAAAAAAGCTAGGCTCATCGCCAAAACAAACGCGCCAAGCGCTAACAAAAACCAATACCAAGCGGCCTTTTTCAGGGCCACCAAATACTCCACAAAGAGAACTACCAAAACAACCATAAAATGACATAGAACACACAAACACCAATAAGAAATAACAAAAATCGTAAACATAACAAACAACTGAAACACAACATTACATACAAAATAACTACACCGTAACGTAACAGAAAAAATGGCCGTGTAAATAAATCAGCTATTTTCCAAAGAAAAGCCGACCACAACATATAATTCAACAACAACCTATCATCGCTCAAACTATGAAACTCCGAAAAATAGTACTTGGCAAAAGCCTTAAAATTAATTCGGACACCAACAACACCAAACACAATAAAACCACCTCAGGATTTCAACAAATAAAGTTGTAAAATGTGACTACGCTACAATGTGAGACACAAACAATCGCAACAACACCAATTCAAAGAAAAGTAAAATTGGACTCCACGAACAGCAAAAAAATAACTGGAAGCTATCTGAAGCTGCGAAACTCGCACTTCTAGAGATACCCTTCCAAACAAGGAAACAAAAAATGTCGCGTGCCAAAAGAATCGAGGAAAACCAGCTTGCAAACAATAGACAAATTCCGGAAAAAAACCCTTCGACAAGGGTCGCGGGTTTTCGTCATTGTCAACACAAATGATTACGTACTCGAATGCGAAAGGCAATTACGCAACACTCAGTATTGTACACAACAAGCCAGAACAAACAGTATACAAATTAAACGAACTATTAATCAAGATGTACGAGAACAAGCATATCAACCAGGATACTTGTAAGTATCTTGATCCAATAATCATAAAATCCGTACCGCGCAGTGGTACTTTTTGTCTAAAAATTCAGAAACCTCCACAAAAATCTAAAAGACACACCAGTCAAAACAAAATTTACCGAAGTAAAGAAACATAGAACAAACAAACCGAACCACCAAACAGATTCACAACGTGACCAAAAATTAATATACTTGCCTCGCTAATCGAAGAGCAAGACCACTAAAATGCATTAAAATAAATTTTCACAAACACAAACTAAGGAAAGAATCTACACTGCGACTGATGAGAAACCACACTCGGGTTTAGCAAACGCAAGCGTCAAAGGGCGACTCTATCAATTTTTGTAACAACCACAGTCCCGTGTAACAACATAGGTCCGGCTGCGTCTCGCCACAAGCTTTCCCCACACAAACAAAACATTACCCTACACACTAATATAAACTTCTCTACAAATATCCAAAGTGAAACAAATATTTCATTAACACAAACAATCGGATAAGAATGTAAGAACACATTATCGAAACGAATCAAACACAAACTCGACACAAAAACATTTAGAATAGTTTGGTGGGGAGCCTCTTTCACATTTTTTTACATCTCGCTATACTGTCTATGATTTTAAAAATAAAGTCATCTGCCACTTTTTTCTTTATACGCGGTTTGGCAAAACTCATCTCTTCAATCGAAAGTCGGGCGATTTTATGGTTCTTTGGGGCAATTAAGTTGGTCGAGCTTAAGGAATGTGGCTACATTCGCGATGTTTTATTCAAAATTATTTATTTCTTCTCGGGCAAATGCACATAATTTATGCTGTTAGAAATAGTGGCCGTTCCATGTCTGGGGCGCACTCTAGCTTACCCACTGGCAGGTAAAAGTTGTCCGAAGTTGAACACTGATCAATTGTATATTGCATCTTCCAGTTTGGAATGCAAACTGGGACAGTAGTCCTTGTAAAACCTACAGAGGGCACCCCCAGACAGGATCCTGCACATGGTAGTCGCCCCCACTGTCTAAGGTAACCACTATTGAAATGACCACCTATTTTGCATTTAATTTACGCTTTAAAAAATCTTCTTAAAATTTAACTGCAAGACAATTCCCTCAGGAAATTTCACAACAGTTATGAAATAATTTGGCAACATAGTTTTACACACTTTCCCCCTGTATCCAATTATGCGACAAATAAAGCACTTCAACTCTGTCTCTCAGATGTACTAACAAATTTCTCCAACTCGTCATTTTTTCTGTAACTACGACAGTTTCAGCCCCATCTAAAGCACATACACAGAAAGGCTGTCTCAAAATAGCACAACTCAAAGTCTACAAGTTTCCACGCAGAAAACTGCAACGGTTGGCATCACATGCGTCACCTTATTATCCATTCCGTCCCTCACAGAGACTACATCATTCACTCGCAGGGAAGACAGGTGGGCATCGCATGCAGCCATCTTACTGTACATTCCGTCCCTCACAGGGATAACATCATTCCCCGCAGGGAAGACATGGTGGACATTGCATACAGCCACCTGACTTTACATTCCGTCCCACACAGCGACTACATCATTCCCTCGCAGGGAAGACAGGGTGGGCATCGCATGCAGCCACTTTACACATTCCATCCCTCACAGGGACTACATCATCCCCTCGCAGGGAAGACGATGTGCGCATTGCATGCAGCACCTTGATATAAATTTCATTCCTCACAGGGGAAAATATGCCCACATGGACGGTGTAAGAACTCTTAGACTTGCATTGATGAACTCGTAATCGAACTATATGCATTGTCAATTCTCTTGCAGGAAAATTTTGGGACAACTGTGCCCTTCATGCGCTAAACTTGTAAAAGTATAACTTACTGTACAACTAAAACAAGTAGCCCACTGCCACACATAAAATGAAGAGCTATGTCACTGTCAAGGTCTCTGTAATGTCTGACACAAAATCCATCCACAATGTGCGGGTCAGTCTGAAAGTACACGTGCCTGAATGCTTTCTTTACCCAAGGGTTGGACATCCCCAATAATATTTTTGGACGCCGTACAGACAAAACACGTGATACAGTAGGGGGAGCTGAGTGCCCGGCAACACTCTGTTCTGCTATGTTAATGAATGTGCAGCCATGAACGTAGCGACTGCTGAAGCTGGATATCTCGATGCGCGGAAGTGCCTGGGCAGTCGTCGATGTAGCACTGCTGGTATGAAGGGTGGAAGCTGAAACCATCCTGAGCTCGTTGACGTCGGCGCCCTGGCTGTGTGAGGAATGACACCAGTGTTCCGTGCGGACTTCTTTATACTTTGTTGAATTCATGAATATTTATGAGTTCACACCTAGTGGAATATTTTCGCTGTGTGCTTAAGCTTTGAATATTGCGTTCCCTAACAAGCTACCATGAACGCCCATTGTGTCACATGTCTTATTCCTATGCTTGTCGTACCCCATGTGTACATTTTTTTGCAGGTGTCTATGTGTCTGAACAGTTTCAAGGGACCAACAGGACGATCGCAAGAACATGATTCGCGCTCTGCACATGTAGCTCATAGGTTATCCAGAAGTGCATCCAAGATATAGTGTCGTACTTACTCTACGAAGTGAAAGGAAATAGTTATAAATTCAACAGCTGAGGTACCTTTAAGGTAATGTGCGCCTCGAAAGTAAAAGACTTAACTTTTGCTCTAACTTTCCTCCAGGAATATCTCAACTACTTTCTTTCAAAATCAAGAATAAAATCGGAGGTCACAGTGCAAATTTGGTACAAGAGAAACAAATTACCCAAGCTTTACCGATATTTGAAATTCAAAATGGCCGCCATCACCATGTGAACTCTATGGAGAAAAATAAAATTTTCGAATTTCGAAAAATTAAGTCGCCGTGAAAAGTTTTCATTTATCAAGAGCTTTAAAATGAACCCCTACAAGTGGTATATCAGAAAAGTATTGTAAACGTTTGAGAGTCCGAATATCTGTCTCCGAGGCGTGATCTACCTTAATTCGCTTCTTTGAGGGAACTCAACTATGTCCCTCTTTGAGTATTTATCATATACCCATGCCAATATTGCTACATCCTGGATACGTTCACCGTAAAATATCAGCCGTAATATTTCACGTTAAACGCCGAGATATGCACAATGAACGTCATCAGTTTTAGAGTTGTCCCGAACTATTTTAGCAGTTTGTTGGTAAACAACGTAAACAACAAATGGCTGCCGCTCCCCTCCTGCGAAGCGATGTCGCCGACGTAGAAAACTTGAAGGGCTTCTAGAAACACGGGTATTTCTGGTTGCAAAATACGGAAATAACATGTTGAGTCTTGAAATGTTTTCAAATGGTATTTTTAGTCAGGTTTTTACAAAATATTCTGTCATTCGCGAGGCGCCGGCACTGTGCACAGTCTCCCCCAAACAGGTAGTGAGCAAGTGGCGTGACAGCTATGTCGCGCGCCCGACGACTGTTGACATGGCAACTCTCAGGGTCAACTAACAAATGGCATCCCCTCTCCGCGCAAGCTCCTAGCCGGACGACGGTCGAATTCAAGATAGATTTAAAGCTGAGTACAGTTTTTGATCGGTTACAGTTAAAATAGCGTATTGCACCTTAAAAAGTTCCTTCTATGTGACGATTTTTGTATCCCGGTGTCTTTCTTCTTTGGTTTTTTTAAGATATGGACAACTTGAAGCGATGTCGCGCGTGATGTTGACATCTTCGTCGTAGATGAATGAAGCCTGTTCACATAAACAATCTGATATTTATGTGCAAGGCGTAATAAAGTAAAGCCTAAAACTTTAAGGTTTTTCGTTCTATTAGTAAAATTATGGGCATGGGTATATGATAAATCGGTTATTACCCAATATCGCCTGTTCCTTGTGTCGTATCAGTATTCGTGTCATTTGTACTGCGTCAGACACTCGACTTCGTCTCGTGGATCTGACGCAGCACGAATGACACTCATGATGATACAACATAGGAACAGGCGATATTGGGTAATAACCTCTAAATATATCTGCTGCCATTAACTTTTCTTCCATTCTAAATGCCATATTAAGCAAAGTTCCGTAACCCGCATGTTTGACTCTGAAGAATTATGAACAAATATTCCATACCTTCATAAGTATGATCGTCGCTTAAACGGGACAGTCGTATCTCGTCATAATGATGATATGCCAAGGAAGTATCCGGGTCATCGTGTTCATCGTCGCTGCTGCAAAGAGAAACTAGATGACAGTGAAATTGTAAAGCCCGATGAGAGACAGGGAGAACATGCTTACAGGTAAATTTTCGGAAATCTGGTCTTGTTGAATGAGTAATTATGCCTCTATCGGCAAAGGAACGCCCTAACAGTTTGAATAAATTTTTAAAGAAAACACAAACCATTACTAAACACATTGAGTAAACATGACATATGCGCAATAAATGTCAATTGGTCTTTGGAAAAAGAGATATTTTTTTCATTCTCAACGCATCCTTGGTTGCATAATGCCCTGGACTAATCACATTATTACTTTATTCCTTCAAAGTTCGTATACTTAAATATTAAGGCAGTAAAAATGGGCTTAACCTGTTAAATGTGATTAGGGGTATGTCTTACCTGTCGACGGTAGATTCGTAAACTAAAAAATGAAAGCAAGACATATATATCATTGACCATGGTTAATTGCAATATTGATGGAATGTCCTTTTAAACCCCCTCTCTCTCTCTCTCTCTCTCTCTCTCTCTCTCTCTCTCTCTCTCTCTCTCTCTCTCTCTCTCTCTCTCTCTCTCTCTCTTCTCTCTCTCTCTCTCTCTCTCTCTCTCTCTCTCTCTCTCTCTCTCTCTCTCTCTCTCTCTCTCTCTCTCTCTCTCTCTCTCTCTCTCTCTCTCTCCTCTCTTTCTCTCTCTCTCTCTCTCTCTCTCTCTCTCTCTCTCTCTTAATAATGATGAAGAAAAAATATGAAATTAACAATAAAACACCTACCTGTGTTTCTCGTTTGGTCCTTATGAAAATGTCTTCGGTAAAAGAGCACGTATCCAATCACAAATCCAATAATTAAGACAGTTAAACTAAGACACGTCGCTATAAGAACTACAGGTGTGGTATTGCCTGCCCCCGGCAAAATATCTTGTTCTTCAAGATAAAAAGAAAATAATCAATGGTAGTAACAAAAAGTGCGTTTATGAATTATATTTCATAATTTGTCTTTAGTTTGGGAAGTGCCATGCGAGAGGTTAATGAGATACATGATCTGCGTAGGGACTATCAGTCTTCAAAGCCTGTACAACTTCGCCGATATGATAACTTGTACACCTATTAACGCCTGTTTATCAGATACGAAAAGCGCCACCTGTGTGTGTTTCGCGGCGAAGAGTAAATAATTTAGTTTGCTCACAGTATTAGGTAATGAGGTGATTATGGACGATGAATTTTCTGGCCACCATTATGGCAATGCAGTCCCTCGACACACAAACTGTGACTGACCCTTACCTCTATCGTTTGATTACAGTCTCTTGCTTGTGCAGAGACTGTTACAGTGAAAAAATCGCTACCTGTCGTGGATCCGCAATGCAAGAGAGCATTGGCACTTTAGCATGTGTACCTAGACGTGAATCAAAGGCATATACAGTGGTAAAACGTATCAGTGTTTTCCTGGAGCTAGAAACGGTTCTAGCTCCAAGGTGTAAGATTGTGACTTTTTTAATGACTGCTTTAGCGATGGTACGCATCAAACAGTATCAAAGGAGAAAATTTACATGGCATATTTCCATGGACTTTTCCAAATTTTTTAATATATAAGAGAGAAAGAAAGCCTTCATTTTTCGCCGCGTTCGTTCAGTGAATCTTTTAAAATCGAAGGCGACACTAAACCAACAGAACTAAAAAAAAAGCCAACGTTAAAGTAGAAATGGAAATTCATACTTCAGCGGTCGTTGGTTTGACTTGATGTGATTATAATGTGATATATATCCCTTTGAAAAATAGCGATCATCACAAAACTATTTCAGCTGAGTCATTTTGAAGGCACGTCTGCAGTAAAATAAAGTGGGGATATTGGTATTGATCGCTTTTCAACGAAAACTCGCATCCTTGATTTCGTGAAAATGGTTTTCCTTTGGTGACAGTCCCTCTCACTGTGTGTTTAGCTTAAGGGACTTTCCAAAAATAATAGGTACCGCCGGTAAGGTTTATGCCTGCATAAACCATGGGGGTAACAAGCTGAAAGAGAGCTCTCCAAAAATTACGCGAATCACTTAAAATGGATAATTTCGACACGCTTTCATGCTTAATAATCCATCAATGTCCATCAAATTTGTTTCAACAAATTTCGCGATGTTTTGATTGCATTATTTAGGCAAAATTTGATCTAACCTTTCGCCAAGGAAGATATGCAAACCATGGTTTAATGACCGTTAGTAAATACCGCAGTCATGGGCGTTTGTCTTACCCTTTACGCGGTTTAGTCAAGCAAATACTGAGTCTGAAGAACTTGGCCTCCTCATTATCACCAGTGTAAGAAATCGGCGTTACCCAGAGACCTTGAATTCGTATTTTTATATTTATTAATTCGAAAATAACTTTATACCTACACTTGGAGTGTTTTCTTCTGACGAAGGTCTTGTCTGATTCAAAACATTTGATCGTACGATTGTGATTAGCGAGGCTACATGTTGATGCGATGCACCCGAGTCAAATACACAGACAATGTCTCTGTCTTTCTCGTGGGGTGAGGTGAGGTGAGGTGAGGTATGAAGTATACAGCTGCAGCTATGTCATAAGTACGGGCCGAAAGTAGGAGTTATGCTCGTAAAATATGAATTTTAGTAGCAGTCAATACAGCAGTCGCCAATCGAGCGAAGTCTGTACGCCGCGGTCACTCCATTCTTTTGTGAAGAGGCCGTGCTTACACAGAATACGGTCCCTCCACAAAAGTGGACCGTGCGCAGAACAGGCTACGACAATTTCAGCTTTTGTGCCAGGTGTACATGTTGGCATGGCGAAGCGTCTTTTCATTTCTCTTGTACCAATGTCGCATCGCAGCTGGCAGATGGTGTCAGGCCTCTACCTCCACACAATAACCTTAACCACAGAGTAATATCATAGACATAGTGGCAACACTTGCAAGCCTTTTGTTCCATGGTCGTCTCGGTAGACTATTGGCTTTTCATATTAAAATGAGCTTAAAAGGTGTTTAAACCTTTTGGAGGCTTGGTTTGTGGTTGATAATTACACGAGATTATGCGAAACATACGACGAGATGGCATCGTACTGCCAGTCGCGTAGCAACCATAGTTACTTTGTGAGCTCTCAGGCCAGAAACACTGCCTCACGCCAATCAAAACATAACACGCCAGCAGTTTCATAAACATGTCCTTTCTTGGCGCACGTGTAAAAGACGTATGACTGACCGTAAACCATTGAGTACAACCAGACAGTATCAATAAAAGACTTTCAAATTTGGTTCAAACACACTCATTATATATTCATAAAAATATGAGAGGAATTTTTAAAACGGTAAAACTCATTTTCCTGAAGCTCAAAACACCTCCCGTTTTCGCCAGCACATCAATTCCGATCAGCACCAAACGACAACAACAACACAGGCTTTGTCGAACATACTTTCGCTTAACAATTGGTGAAAATCCGAAAATTACCGAAGGGTGCATGGTCGGCACTCTTCGGAAAAGAGAGCCAATAGCTTCGTGAGGCGAGGCAAACATGGATTGCTTACGTAACCGCTTCACGCCTTAAACAATGGCTGTTGCCAATCTGTCTATGATATTACTCTGTGCCTTAACGAAAACCACAGTCCCTCATGAAGGGACTCTGGCGAAACTCATATTCGTCAAACTTCACAGGGGATACAGCCTTTGTTTCCACACACTATTCGAATAGTTTGAATTTGGTGTTATCTATGTCAACGTGATTCACACCTTCAGACCGGCCTAGCATATTAACTAACCCCGAAATGTCGGGGTTGCACACATGTCGAGTTATTATCAGCGAAATTATGTAAGTATTGTTTATTTCATAAAGGTAGAAGATACATGTCGTCACGTACAGCGATAGTGGGACCCTCTCTTTCCCTGCTATCGGTTATGCTCCCCTCCCATATTTTGAACTCTTATCCGTTTTCTTTGTGGCAGCAGCAGTATTTTTATTGGCACGTGTTAGTGTTGCATGCGAATAAAAGATTGATGATGGTCGTGATCTGGCCAAATCAAGAAACACCTAAAACGAGTACAGATCAACAAGATTTGAAGAGATCTTTCCACAAACATTGACAATTGAAGCACGTTGGGGCCAATAACTGATAAGTGTGGAGTGTAGTTCTAACGCAAATACGAATCTGTAAATGGTAAAACCTTCAAATGACCGCTAGTTTTGCCATCAACACTTCAAAACAAAGTGTTTGTAGAATCACATTCTTAAAGACTATCAGCAACTTTGGCGTAATCAAACTGAGGAGAAAACAAAGCATCGATACTTATGATGTGGTCAGGTGGTGGATGTCAAATCCGAAATACGACAGTGTGATGTCTGTGCTGCACGAAAAGCACCAACCATGAATGACGTGCGCCATAACAGTAATGTATTGTTTGTGAACTGATGGAGAGAGTGGCGTTTGATATCATTGGTCAATTTCCCGAGACTGAATGTGGGAACAAATTGGCATAAGTCATGGGTGACTATTTTCCAAAATGGGTAGAAACTATGCTATTCCAAAAACAGAAAGTCACGACTGATGCAGCATAAGTCGCTGATGAGTTTGTTAGAGCCCTTTTGGAGCATTGTTGCAACTCCTCTCTGACCAAGGTAAAAATTTAGAATCTGCGATAACAAATGAAGGATATCGATGTTTTTGGTCAACAAGAAGAGGACAACACAAAAGTCTGCAGGCTTCACAGAATTGTACATGGAACCCCAAGCTAAAACAACATTTGTACTTGTGGATCTTGATCAATTACACTTTGTCAAGATAATCTCCTTTGCTATGATGGTATACACAATCTTAGCTCACCTAGGGAAAGTACAGGTGAAACACCAACATGATGATGCTAGGCCAACAAAAAGATTTCGTACTACGTATTACGTACAATAATAGACCACCAAACATCAATGTCCCTGTAATTTTCTAAGGGGACATCTGTATAGTTAGGCAGAGTTACAATACTCAAGCCAGGTACAACCCATTAAAATCGATTCGAGAAAGTCTTTGCCACACTAAAACGTAGAAGCAGCGAGAAACCCATAATAATTGTCTTCCTCCAAGGCTTTGGTCAAAATATGGTATGTGATATTAATGGCTTACCTGCCAGTGGTTTGACTATATAAATAGTCTTTTCAGCATGAAGCTGTAGTTTGTTCATAGCCTTACATGTGTAGTTTCCATAATATGATTCATCAGCGACAGTAATAGTTAGAGAACTCGTCACGCTCGTTTTGTTATGAAAAACTGTTATTTTTCTGTTATCTTCCTCGCCTTGGATGGTGTTATCCTCACTGTCAAACCATGTAATTGTCGGCGTAGGGAAACCGTCTGTTGAGCAAAGTAAGTGTACAACGTCACCAATTAGAGCTTCAATCGTTTTATCTGTTGTATTGATCGACGGAGGGTCTGGAACAAAAAGAAAAGTCTACGACATAGGACATCATGGAACACACGATAAATTTATAAGATATATTATTTAATGATAGTAACGAAGATGAAACTCTTTAAAGCAAAGTGGCCGTTGCACTGCCCATGCTCCTAAGGGGGTCCCCCTGTTGCCAACATTTCCAAGAATGCCTCAGTATACGTTACGGGTTGATTATAATGTTTGCGATATTGCCGATTGTTAAAATGACGGCTGATCCCAGTGTCACAAGCATACCAACTTACCGAATCTAGTAATTGCACGCTGGATTGAGATTACATTTGATCATGATTTTCTTAAATAAGTTGAATGAGACCTGGCTACTTTTATCGCTCGAGCCATGGAGGTAAACACTTACCAGCACGCGTGTATATGCCAACTGACTATCAATGACCGGGCTCTAGTGTACGACATCGCTAGCAAAAACGAGAGCTTTCATTTCAAGAAGCCCAACTAGAGTACAATTGACAATAACGCAAGCTGCAGAAATCTACAGCTGGCAGAGCAGTGCCCACTGCAACAAGAAGCATATGTTCCGTGGTCTGCACGTCCGTGTAAAGAGAACGGGTATATGGGCACTGGCGCGCTACACACGGCTGTGGAGAATCCAACTCCACTGTGAAGAGTACGCCATTGTGGGTGCAAAGGATAATTCTGAGCACATGTATCAAGTCATGCAAAGGACCTTTCATAGGTCTTCTTTCTATGTGGGGGGTTATCTCAGTTGAAAGGGGACTCAGACCTACCTGGCAATCGGGTGGTACAACAAAAAGTTTCCGTAGTACCGGTAGACCAACACTAGCTAGCCGTTGGATCACTGCCATGACCGTGCACAAGATCTCGCGATACATCCTATGTGTATCCGTGCAACTTTCCTGCCAAATGCCGCAAAAACCCGCTCATTTTTGTCAATTGTTTCCTGTAATTTGACTATTTCTTGCCACGTATTAGTAGAAGAAGTTAAAAATGGTGATCAACTGTGGGTCGTCGGCCAAATCGTCTCGAGGCTGGTACGTTGTGGGACCAGATTCTCTTAGTATATATCTGTGAATTTCAACTTGGTGACCGTCTCCCTTATCGAAGTAACAGCATCTCCCGTGCCCTGATTTGGCTAGCCGATCATGGTCTTGAGTGTAATTTTTGTGTTAGGCATTGTGCTTGTTGCTATTCTACATACATATACAATGTTGATCATTTTAGTGATGTATTTTTACTGTACTGTACAAAGCATTGTGTACAACCAGCGTGACCGCGCGCGATCAAACCCACTTGTTCACTGTGACTACTGTGACTGCATGCAGTACACTGAGCAACATAATGTGCCGAGTGTGGTGTCTCAATGTTCGTAGCCTTACATGAGTTTATAAATAGCAATACACCACTGAAATACGTTTCCGATCTTAATATTTTACTATTGCATGATGTTGACTCTTACAAAGGCGTTAACAGAATGCGGGACCGCTCCCATATCACTCAGATTGAAATTGAAAAGACAATGTTTACAAAAATTCATGTTTATCAACAAAAAAACGTGCACGCACAGTACGACGACCACTGCGCTTTAATGTTCTTTTCTAATGTCAGAAACATCAACGATAGCAGGTAAATGACCATGCAAACTAATGCAAAATCTCGAAGAGTTGAACACATTAAGGATTTTAGTATCATTTTTTATTCCAAACTCACTTTTGTTCATCACAGTGACTCTATTGTAGGTATAGCAGACCACATAATTGGTCTCATTAAATACAGTTTTAATTTGATCATTCAAGTTGATGTCCTTCGACAACTGTTTATTACTATGGTGCGTCCAATTTTAGAATATAATACAGTCATGTTCAATTCAATTTCTGACAGTCAGGTGAACCGTATTATGTCAATTTAGAGAGGTTTTCTTAGATATTTACATCATAAGCAGGGATGTCACAGTGACTCTTCAACCTGATGTAATTGTGACTATGAATTGCTCTGTAATCTTTTTAAAATTCAACCTTTGTTCTAACGTAGGAAACTATTTGATTGTATGTTTGTGCATAAAAGTCTTTTATCTGCTTATGACTCTACATATTGAACAGGTTTTTCATGGCCTATGCGTACTTAGATTCTCTGCTAGACGGAGACCTTTATTACACATCCCTTACTGTAGAGTTGATGTTACAAAAAATGGCCTGATTGGACGTACACCACGACTTTTTAATTATTTGATTAATGAGGTTTGCGATGTCGATGTTTTTGAAGAATCTCATTCAACTTTTAAAAGACATGTTAATTTGTTTTTGTCTTTTTTTGATGTTTTAGGGTCTGTTTTGTTTAAATTTCGGTGTATTTTATCCTTTTCTTTGTTTTCTTGTCCGTAAGTGGCTGCCTAATGCGCTGTTGATGAGCAAATAAAATAAAATAAAATACTATAAAAACGTTTGCGAATTAGAAGCAAAACTCTCCTCACAGTGTACGAGTATTTATGCGTCATCAAACCAATGGTGTTTACTTTTCATCGAAAAAACTTGTAAAGGCTTCCCATTTATAGACTCCTCTATCCAATCTTGAAATGCTGTATATTGGATGATATAAGCCTATTCTATTGGGCTGCACAAATTTGGAATTATGTTTGACATCACCTTAGGTCACCAAAACCTAGGGGGGGGGGGCGGTTTACAAAACAAACTAATTATATAATCCAAAATATGCAAATCAGGTAGAAAACACATGTGAAAATAAATATTCATACTCAAGAAGCCCTAATCCTCGAAGTCCAAGCATAAATTTCACACAAATGGTTAATTGCACTGACATTCTTGTTCAGTGCCTATCACTTTTGAATGTCCTTGGCATTACAATTGGCATCAATCATGATACAGATGAACCTTGAGTCTTGATTGTATGTTTACTTTAAAGTGTCATGCACATGCACAATCTATTTGCGGAATGGACCATTCCATTGAAATAAAACACTTACACATGAAGATATTAGAGTTGAACAGTTTTTTACTTGAACAATGTAAATAAACTTACAATGAAAAGTACTGGCTTGTGTTAAGATAAACACCTTGACAGAGAAGACTTTCACTTGATGTTCATATTTGCACTGAGGTACAACACCTGTAGTCTTTCAAATGTTATAACACTAAAAGTGAAAAACATCCACTAGATGGACTGTCTGGTATGTACTTCTCATTTCTTTAGTCACAGGGGAAACCTCAACATCACCACAGCTGTAACTTATATCTGGTAGAGGGAGTTTAGACGAATAGTGATGAGTTGAAATTTCACTGCAACAACTTTGATTCTGGCTCGTTACACATATACCACAAGGAGGATGGCCTGGTTGCACAAATACACCACCACAGGTCTAAAGACACTCATCTAGGAAGGCCTGAAGTTGTTGTTCTTGCTCTGGAAGTAGCCTCTTTGCTGAATAAATACACCTGTCAAAGAGTAGGGGAAAACACAGAAAACTGGTGTATTTTTATACATGATTTACACAACATTGAACAATACATGGAAAGTACACAAAACAAGAATGTAAACATTTTCAATGTACTTGGCTCAGTTACTTTACTGCACACTTTTTGTACTGTATAATTTTGACTGTTTGGAGTGATATTACACAACTGCAAATGGGAACAAGAAATAAGTGCTGAACAATATTTTGCCATGGCTTCTTGCCATCTACGCAGGGGACCACACCTCTACATTGTAACTATTTCACCGCTCAGTGATAAGTTGATGTGTTCTGCATCAAGCACTCGTCCCCTTCTGGTCTATTAGTGCAAGATGCGAGGTATAATGATATTCAAATATGCAGATTACATTAATGAGCATTGTTTGGGTATTTAAATTCTATGCTAATGACCCTTAATCAATGTGGAATATCATGTACCTCGGATCTTGCATTGTATACTTCTGATAGGGCAATGGATTTTAGAAATATTTGTTTCAGTCACAGATAAGGGATACAACCTTGGCTGACTCCTCAAGGCACTTGTACTCGTAATAATGTGGTCATATTTATCAGCGCATTTACTGACTGACATAGCTATATTGCCAAAATGCACATACACATATTTTACTAACCTTGAATAGCATGGACGTTCTTCAAATCACCCGTCATTCTGAATGGTCTACCAATACTGCACTCTGATTCGCCACACCTCAAGTTCTTGATCATAAAGAAGCATGTGCGACGAACACTGTTCTATGCATGCCTTTAGTTTACTACGTTTATCTAAGATTTTATTTTGGGTGTCTGTGGGTGAGATAAATTCATCCGCCTTGGCTAATGCCGATTGTAGTTCCTCCACTTTGACTTCAGGAGTGCTGACATACGCCTTGAAGGGATCATACCTTTCAAGGAACGTCTACCGAAGCGATCAACTATGTCTTTTGTGACTCTTTCTAAACTCTTTTATGCTAAAAAAAACAAATAAATTTAGGCAAGTACATTGATGCCGTTATATAAACGATTCCTCTGTAGAGAGGCTGTAAACGGCAATTTTATCTGAATACTTCATTGCATTTACTTGAAGTTGCTGCTCCATGTGCTGAGCAAGGCATCTTGCGATTACAGTTCTGTGTGTGTTGTTACTGTCACAATGTCGGGTTTCAAATGTACATCGAATAGAACGTAATACTTCTGGAAGCGATCACATGTTTTTGCAATTGCCAGCCCTGGACTCACCTCTCTCCTGTTGCTGTCACCAGTTTTATTGGACTGTAGCAAGTAGTAGCACGACGTTTTGCAATTTCGTTTGAATCGGTCATTTTCGTGTTGACTGGCGCGGACCAGCCCTTCATAGAGAGCACAAAAGCTGCAAGACAGACCGATGTCAAAGGCGTAGAAGTCCATTGCAACCTCCTCATTTTGAATCACTCGGCAAGTTACAATCTCCCGTTGTTGTTGGCGAACCTCTTCTGCCATCTTCAAAAGAAATTACCCACAGTCACCCGAAAAAAATCAAGCGACAAAACATTCTGGTCATGAGTCGAGGCCCAACAAAGTTGAATATACCTCGTGAGCGAGGTGAGGTACTGAGCAGCAGACGAAGAGACGAACAGACATGTGACGACATATTACAGACTAAGACATTGACTAACTTAACTTAAAAAGAAAGTAAAGTTTGTGTTGTCTGAACAATTCCAATAGGCATTTAATGCACTTACAGCCATACTGCAAAGTGCTCCAGTCTTGTCTGCACCAGATTTCAGTTTGCCACTCAAATTAGCTGTAGATGCTAGTGATACGGGTGCTGGTGCTGTATTATTGCAAGAGGATAGTCATGAAATAGATCATCCTGTTTGCTACTTTTCACGCAAATTTAATAAATACCAGAGAAACAACTCTACAATTCAAAACGAGTGTATAACTTTGATATTAGCTTTACAGCATTTTGAAGTTTATGTTACATGTTCAAATCAGCCAATAGTGGTTTATATTGATCACAACCCTCTAGTGTTTCTGCAGAAATTAAAAGGTCAAAATCAGAGATTTCTAAGATGGATGTTACAGGAGTTGAATGTTGACATTACACATATCAAGGGCAGAGATAATTTAATTGCAGACTGTCTCTCTCGTATTTAGAGCTTATTATTGTTCACACTTTAATATCAAATTTGTAAAAGCAATATTTTTCTTTGAATTTTTTTCCTTTTGAAGAGGGGGTGTTTTATGTAGGACATTTTCCTCAATACTCATCATGACCTGACTTTAATTTGTCTGGAACATTCTCAAGGTCACTGTCCTTCATGACCTCACAACCTTGAATTCAATTAGTCATGTTTTGAATGTTCTGAAAATTTAATTAGTTGTGTAAGAGAGATAATTTTAGAACAGTAATTAGCATGTCAATAAAAGTTCTAGATTGTTCTTATATGCTCCTATAAAACCAAATGAGTGTAAATACTGGACAGCAGGCTTGCAGACTGACATTTTGGGATCGAGTCTCTCGCGTGTTACTTTCAGTCTTTGAAAACTCCAGCAGTATTAATTTCAAGACTTTTCACACCCTTTACTGCCACGCTAGATTTATACTGTGGACTTTGTGCAATTTCAAGTCTGGAAGCCAAAGGACTGTTCATTCACCCGACTGACTGTTACAACTTTGAGACTGGAGCTTTGCCGTCCCAGCTGAGATAAGTGTCTGTACCCTTCTAAAGTTTGTATTCTATCCTTTGACTTGGCGATTACTTTTATTTTTTGTAATAAATTTCGTTTTATACAGAAACCGCTTAGTTCACTTTTTGTTCGTCTTCTTTCACTTAACAAAATCTGGGGCTCGTCCGGAAGACAAACATTTTTAGCCGTTAGACAACACTTTGCTAGCCTTTTCCAAACTACTGTATATTGTGAACTCAGTGAAATTTAATCATGGCGGAATTCAAACCAGACAATTTATGGAGGACCTTGATCAGGACATATTTGATCTTTCAGAAAAGACAACCTCATTGCACTGGCCGATTTCCTTAGAGTCGAAATTAAACGATCTATGCGCAAGAAGAAACTTCAGTACATATTGTCAAATATTTAGTCAGTTTAGGCAAATTTGAGGGATCCATCTTGCATGATTACGAGCCCGAGTCTTCCTTTGACATTCAGAAAACTAGCATTATAAATGCCGGCAAATCTGGAGCTTAAGAAACTAGAATTATTAATGAAAGAAAAATATTGTAAATGGAAGAAAGACAGGGAGAGAAAGATAGGCAGGAAAAACTAGAAAGGATGAGAGAATAAGAGAGAAAGAGAGAGAGAGTAAACAGAACAGGAAAGAGAATTAGCAGATCGTCGACTACAGGTAGAAATGAAATGTTTAGAGCTTGGACAGACAGGAAAATTCTTCCTCTTCAGACAATTTTGACATCACTTAGCATTTCAGATTAGTTCCCCTGTTCCAAGAAAAGGATGTTGCAAACATATTTTTCCTTTTTGAGAACATTGCTCAGAGTCTGAATTGGCCTAAGGAGTCCTGGTCTATGCTTTTGCAGAATGCTTTGGTGGGTAAAGCCAGAGAAATTTACATTAAGTTATCAGTAGAGCAGGCTTCAGATTATGATTCTGTGAAGGAATTAATATTGAAGGGCTATGAGTTGGTGCCTGAAGCTTCCCATCAGAAATTTAGGGATTGTGAGAAGGCAAAGGATCAACCTTATGTCGAATTTGCTCAAACAAAACAAAAGCTGTTTGATCGTTGGTGTTCTTCTGAAAAAGTCGGTCAAAATTATGAAAAATTACGACCACTTGTTTTGATTGAGGAATTTAAAAGGTGCATTCGGAGTGACATCAAGGCATTTATAAATAAACAAAAGGCAGTTATCTTAGAGGCTGCTGCACGTTTGGCAGATCATTATTCATTAACCCATAAATCTTCATTTGTCAACAAACCATCCCAGCCCTTTTCATAGCGAAACAATGCAGGTAAATTTAACTCCTCCTTCTCATCCAAGAATTTCTCAAAGGCGAGTAGAAAATCAATTGACAACAGTTCGCAAAGTTTAAGTAACACTTCTACATCATCAGATTCCAAGTCTCAATCTTCTTCTTTCAAGCGGTTTAGTACAGTGTCTTGTAGTTATTGTAAGAAAGATGGCCATTTAATGTCAGATTGTTTCAAATTGAAAAGTAAACGTGAAGGTCAATCTTGTCAAAGTGGATCTAAGCCCACCGGTTTTATTTCTTCATCATCTCAATTAGAGTATAATAATGTATGTAATACATTTTCTGAGGTTAAACCCCTCTTATCCTAAATTAATGAGGTCAAGGTCAATTCTTTTCAAGATAGCATTATGGGTATTATTGAACCATTTATACATGATTGTTTTATATCACTTTCCAGTGATTTGTCTTCCACTAGACCTGTAAAATTTTAAGAGATACCTTGGCGTCCCAGTCTCTTTTGTTGGCAGATACCCTGCCGTTTTCTGAAAAGTAATTTTCAGGTTCTAAAGTTCTTGTTAAGGGGGTATATTGTAATGACTACATTCCGTATCCTCTCCATAATGTCTATTTGTCTTTGGACTTTGTTTCTTGACCTGTTACTTCAGGTATTAGCCTTGTTTGCTTTGTGAAGGGATCACCTTCTTCTTTGAAACGACCTTGTTTGGGACAAGGTCATTACTGATCCACTTGTGACTGATAAACCACATTTAGATAGGGATTGAGGAGGAAGTTCCTGGTTATATACCCTTCTTGTGCTACTACTCGAGCCATGTCAAAGAAAACTTCTGAGAATTAAGACATTCTCAAAATGATGTCACAGATGTTGATTTAAATAACATCTTTCTTTGTCAAGTGTTTGACATGGATCATTTCGTTAGCCCTCATGAATTTGAAACTTCCTGTAAAACTTGCTGACCAAGGTCAGACATTTTTTAGATCAAATCTCATTGCAAAACAACACAAAGACCGAGATAGTTTGTGTTTATTTGACAGGGTAGATGATGAAGGTGAAACTTCAGATAGTCCTGTGTGTTATTATACAAAATCTGGTATTCTCATGCGTAAATGGAGACCTCCAGATGTCTTGGTTGATGCCGATTTGGCTATAAAACATAAAAGTGTGGTTCCAAAGCCCTATCGTGCTGAAATATTATGCCTGGCCCATGAAACCTCCTGGGTTGGTCATTTAGGAGTCAATGCTGATCATAAAATACTCAGTCACTTTTATCGGCCTAATCTCAGGCAGGATGTAGCATATATCTGTAAAACTTGTCACAAATGTCAAATAGTAGGAAAACCAAAACCAGACCATTCCAAAGGCCCCTTTAAGCCAATTCCTGCTTTTTAAGAACCACTTAGTAGGATACTCATAGACTGCATTGGGACCCTACCGAAAACAAGATCAGGAAATGAGTACATGTTGACAATGATGCATACATCTACTCGGCTCCCAGAAGCCATACCACTGAGAAATATACAGGCAAAGACTATAGTCCGAACTTTAGTCAATTTTTTTCATTCTATTTGGCCTTCTTAAATGCTTCCAGTCCGATCAAGGCTCCGACTTTATGTCTGAAATTTTCTGACAAGTAATTGATCAGCTGGGCATCAAACAGTATTGGTCATTCGCCTATCACCAGAAAGTCAGGGTGCTCTCGAGTGATTTCATCAATTTTGAAATACATGATCAGGACCTACTGTTTTGACACAGAGCAGCAGCGGGATGGAGGAATTCGTTTTCTGCTGTTTGCTGTTAATAAGTTAAGTCAAGGTCTTTTGGTTTTCGCCCATCTGAGCTTGTATTTGGACACACAATCCGTGGCCCACTCAAGCTCTTTTAAAAAATATTCCCTTTCAGAAAACCTATAGGAAGAAGTTAAATACCTTCTGGATAATGACTTTATTGAACCCAGTAAAAGAAACTGGAGCTCGCCATGCAATCTTGTGCCGAAATCAGACCATAGTTATCGTATGTCCATGGACTACAGGAGAGTGAACACTCTAACTAAGACAGACACTTTACCAATCCCGGGATTGATGATTGCATCGACCGAGTGGGAAAAGCCAAGTATGTGATGAAATTTGACCTACTGAAGGGATTTTGGCAAGTCACTTTGACGGATCATGCTCGTGAAATATCCACCTTTTTTACACCATACAGATTATTCCGGTACAAGGTGATGCAATTCGGAATGGAGAACTCTGCGGCCACATTCAAACAAATGCTCAACTACGTCATATCCGGACAAGAAAAATATGGAGCTTACGTCGTCGACGTCGTCCTGTACAGTGACACGTGGGAGGAACACATAAAGCTCATGCGGAAGTTCTTCGAGAGAGACTGATCAAAGCAATGTTGACTGTCAACCTTTGCAAGTCTGAGTTTAGTTGCAAGAGGGTGACTTACCTTGGACATACGTTTTGAAAGGGTGAGGTAAAACCTGTTGATGTCAAAGTCAGTGCCATGTTTTGCCATACAAAATTGCAAAAGACAACTGATGCGCTCCCTCGGTATGGCTGGCTACTACAGAAGATTCTGTCATTATTTACTGAGACATTGACTCACTTACTTAAAAAGAATGTAAAGTTTGTGTTGTCATAACAATTCCAATAGCATTTGATGCACTTACAGCCATACTGCAAAGTGCTCCAGTCTTGTCTGCACCTGATTAGCTGTAGATGCTAGTGATACGGGTGCTGGTGCTGTATTATTGCAAGAGGATAGTCGTGGAATAGATCATCCTGTTTGCTACTTTTCACGCAAATTTAATAAATACCAGAGAAACAACTCTACAATTCAAAACGAGTGTATAACTTTGATATTAGCTTTACAGCATTTTGAAGTTTATGTTACATGTTCAAATCAGCCAATAGTGGTTTATATTGATCACAACCCTCTAGTGTTTCTGCAGAAATTAAAAGGTCAAAATCAGAGATTTCTAAGATGGATGTTACAGGAGTTGAATGTTGACTTTACACATATCAAGGGCAGAGATAATTTAATTGCAGACTGTCTCTCTCGTATTTAGAGCTTATTATTGTTCACACTTTTAATATCAAATTTGTAAAAGCAATATTTTTCTTTGAAATGTTTTCCTTTTGAAGAGGGGTGTGTTATGTAGGTCATTTTCCCCCACACTCATCATGACCTGAGTTTAATTAGTCTGGAACATTCTCAAGGTCACTGTCCTTCATGACCTCACAACCTTGAATTCAATTAGTCATGTTTGGAATGTTCTGGAAATTTAATTAGTTGTGTAAGAGAGATAATTTTAGAACAGTAATTAGCAAGTCAATAAAAGTTCTAGATTGTTCTTATATGCTCTTATATAACCATATGAGTGTAAATACTGGACGCAGGCTTGCAGACTGACATTTTGGGATCGAGTCTCTCGCGTGTTACTTTAAGTCTTTGGAAATTCCAGCAGTATTAATTTCAAGACTTTTCACACCCCTTAATGCCACGATAGATTTATACTGTGGACTTTGTGCAACTTCAAGCCTGCAAGCCAAAGGACTGTTCATTCATCCGACTGGCTGTTACAACTTTGAGACTGGAGCATTGTTGTCCCAGCTGAGATAAGTAGCCTGCAACCTTTTAAAGTTTGTATTCCATCCCTTGACTTTGTGATTAGTTTTATTTTTTGTAATAAATTTCATTTTATTCATAATCTGCTGAGTTCACCTTTTGTCATCTTTCTTCACGTAACAACGTCTTTTCCCTCTGTTATAATGGAAGTCGGAGTTATTGCCAGATTAAATTCTGACACATCTGAGGAATAAATGGAATATTGATAGTATTTTTGGAGATAATATTCATATAATGCTCTATGATTCCTTTGCGAAAAAAATATAATTAAGCACTGACTGCATATTGATACCCTCGGTAAAAGCCATGTTAACTTACATTGTACGACCATCACGATTTTATTCTGACATGTTAGGTCTGACCATTTCCACGATGGTACAGTAAAATGCTGAAGTTGACACTCAAATGTTGCTCCGTTATCTGATTTAACCATTTGCAAGGTCACTGTACTTTGTCGTCCTTCTTCTCTATGGATGTCATGCTCATTTCTAAGCCACACAAGTTCACCTGGAGCATTTTCGTTCAAGTCAATGGTGCAATTGAATGTAGCATTTTCTCCTGCCTTCAAAATGTTACTTGGTTCGACCGAACATTCTGGAGCATTATCTGAAACAGTTACATGTATATTTGGTAAAGCACTGAAAATTTTAACAAACAACACAATTGGAACTATTTTGTGATTTTAAGATGAACAGTAAAAGTCACAGAATATGCTCTCAATGAGAGGGTTTACTCAAAGCATTTAGTTATTATCAACTTTTCTAGTGAAAATATCAAAACTGTAATTATCGACTTAAATGTTAAAGTAGTATAAAAATTGTTGTATTTAAAGCCATCTGCTTTTCAAAAATTGTAAATTTATCCTTTTTGACAATTGATGAAGGATAATTTATCTCCTTGATACACATTCTTGAAAATGCCAAGATTAAAGGTCAAAACTTGATGATTGCTGTATTGTTTAGAGAACCTGGATGCATTTGAAGGTTTCGGGATCATATCTAATTGGTTCTTTACTGTTTCAAAGTGCCTCTCTAGGCCAGTCCTTAAAAATGTTTAGGGGTCATATCTAAGTGGTCCCTTAAAAAGATTAAGGGACACATCAGGGTGGTCCCCGAAAGTTTCAAGGACTCATCTGGGTGGTCCCTGAAAGTTTCAAGGTCACATTAGGATAGTCCTTGACAGATTCAGGGACACCTCAAGTTGGTCCCTGAAAGTTTCAAGGACTCACCCGGGTGGTCCCTGAAAGTTTCAAGGACTCATCCGGGTGGTCCCTGAAAGTTTCAAGGACTCATAGTCTTAGTCATGTTCACGCTACGATCACAGTTGCTGACATCATTGTCAAGATTGGGAACAGCATTGTCAGTGTCACTCCACAAAGGACCGTGATAAAAGATATCGAATTCATCGGCGATATCCAGTATTCAATTGCTTTCCATGTAGTCCTGTCATTAAATAATGGGGTAATGGGCGTCCTACATTCAGAATAGGCAACTTTTCCCGATGAAGGAATTAGTGCAGTGGACAAAATTCATTCGAACGTCGCGCCGTTTACACATTTGACTTGAAACAATGCAGTCTCAAAACAATGTGACCCTTTACCTTTACTACGTTAATTAGCAATGACTATATTAGTTGGTGTACGATTCGGTGTCTCGCTTAACGAGAAAAGTATCATTGACTACATCTCCAAATTGATCATGAAGACTGTAACATACAACCACAGTATTTTAAACAGTGGGAAAACTTTACAGCATAAAAGAGCAACATGTACCTTACCCGGGACCTTACACAATCGCGCGATGCGCCCTAGGTGCCCCTGTAGGTTAAAATGGAATATGCTATCATGAAATGATTGTTTGCGAATTGTTTACTGTTCAGACCAGCGGCGCGTCGGCTAGCGACAGCATACTTCAACGAGCGAGTACATTACCATTAATCGTCAAGACTGCTCGTCTAAGTCGACTGAAGGTTCAGCCACTGCCCAGTTCATCACATTTATGCCAGGGAGAACATGCCTTGTAGATCTTGTCGCGTGATAAATACGCAAAGATGTGCTGTGGCGCCGGCCGACCAGTTACATATCAGAGCGATGAGGACGCTGTGTTAAGCCATTACATAATCTTAACTTCGACCGTCATGAATATTGACGCTGTATGTGCAGGAAGTTGGACCAAATCTTTTCAGTGATTCGTCTGCCTGTCAGCTTTACCAAGTAATGCTTGTGAATGCACAAGCTGACGAGCGAAGGTCACATCAGGATAGTCCTTGAAAGATTCAGGGTCTCATCAGGGTGGTCCCTTAAAGATTCAAGGACTCATCCGGATGGTCCCTGAAAGTTTTAATGTCACACCAGGATAGTCCTTGAAAGATTTAGGGTAACATCTGGGTGGTTCCTGAAAGTTCCAATGTCACATCAGGATAGTCCTTGAAAGATTCAGGGTCACATCTGGGTGGTCCCTAAAATTTTCAAGGACTCATATGGGTCGTCCCTGAAAGTTTCAACGTCAAGTCAGTGTGGTCTCTAAAATATTAGGTCTCCTCGGAGTGGTCCCTGAAAGCTGCAAAGACATCTCTGTACAGTCCCTAAAAATTCCAGACAAAAACTGTTGGTTCCCGCTGTTAATATTTTAAGGAGTGAACAGACAGATGATATTGATTACCTTTTTGCATCTACCAAAAATAATTCATTTTTAATAGAAGGGCTGAAATAGTTTAGTGATTTTTAAAACTTTTCCAGTATTAATTAGCACACTCACAAGGAAAGGGTAGTTTAATCAAATTTACCAGGTCTCATTTCCTTGTATATGAAATAAATAAATGTACAAGACATTTTATTAACATCTACCAAATAATTTGAAAGAGAGATCACCAAAAAAACATACACTACAGCAAAACTGATTTGGGTAGAGGTAGAAGGCCATTTTCCCATCGAAAATTTAAAATTTTATCATGCATCGTTTGTTGAGAATAGCAAATGCTTACAAATCAACATTGGAAAGGGAATTTGTATTTTGACTTAAACCTAAACAAAATTGACAAGTCAGTTATATTTAATGGGTTCTCATTTCCTGAGAGTGCGAAAAGCTAGACAAAAATGTAAAATTTGTCAGAGATGTATTTGATGATTGTGCAATTACCCTCGTCTTCACAAAAAAACACTGTTAGATTGATGGTTTTTAAATAGATCATTAGAAAATTCTCAAGATCTTATAATCACAAAATAGTTCCAATTGTGTTAAACACATTTTCTATGATTCCAAATTGTCAGTATCGTTATATTTACGTGTGAATCTCTTTTGTCGAATTGTTCAAGAACTTTTGTTTATTTTCCTGTGTTCTGTGACCTAGCCTTAATAAAAGTAAACGATGCAAAAAAGATTTCGACCGATCTAATACATTTATTTGTGTCAATGGAAATATACAATACTTCTAACGGATCAGTCGTATTTCCTTTATATGTAATGTAAGCCATAAAAGTCTTACTGATCAAGTGAACGTATGCTGGAGCCTGTTGGTCAACGGCTACCTCGTCGCCACACTCATAATTATCTTCATTCTTCATAGTCACGTTCCGTATACGGAGATTGTACTCAACATTTTCTTTGTCTCCTACAATCTTATATTGAGGGTCATTCTGAATTATGGCATTTCCTATTGCTACCGCTCTGCGGTGATCTTTATGGCCTTTGTACCATGCAGGATAACCTCTTCTTTCGTACGTACAGTTTAGCTGTGTTCTGTCTCCAGCAAGAACCAAAGTGTCCCTTGGATATATGACAAAGAAACTACTGGAGAGGCCTGCGAATGAACAAAAAAAGCTAGCACACATGCATTATCCGAAATAATCACAGAATTAAAGGTTATTCTTCTGAGCATAAACAAAAATTAAAGTGTTTGTCATCTTAAGAAAACATAGGTATTGCAAGATAGAGCACAATCTGCACCTTGTAAATGCGTTTTATTTAATGTAATGCAATTTATATAGGTCGTTTTGCAAACTTCCATTCCAACGTTTCCCCACACAGAAACTGGCCTGCTTGAGATTATAACACATGCACTAATATTACTGTTCTCGATGTTTATCTACAAATGTTAGATCAGCCCACTGTTTTGACAACTTTCACGAAACGCGTTGTGATTGGATAAGAAGGCTGTTCTTAGCATTTCTATAGCATAAATCTACACAAATAGATAACACAGATTCATATATTTCTGGATTTTCATGTAAAAGTAAATACTTTTTTTCAGATATTTTCTGCTAAGCGTTTGTTGTCGGTCAAAAAAATTGATGAAATCAATCGTACTTATTTATCCCAAAAATTGATGAAATCAATCGTATTTATATTTCCATCCTGTCAATTGACTCACCGAAGATAGACTGTGTGTACATCAGGTAACGAGCAAACATAACCATTTTAATATTAGAGATGGTTAAAGCTTCTATACAGGGCTTCTCAGATCTGTGAATATAGAGGAGTCCATATAGCATAAAACGTGTATCACAAACACCTTAAAGAGAACAAGGAAGGATCATTTTTTATCAAATGTATTAGTCACAAATGGAGGGAATGTCAAAGCTTGGTATTTCAGATCACATGACAAACGAATGGGGACTGATATAAGCAACAAAAATGATGGAAGATTTTATTGTCAGTGATAGAACCGTTCATTTCATTATATAAAAAGTAGCGCAACCGCCAACATATGAATGGAAACCTCCGAGGTGATTGATACTGTTTGCACTTTTCTATAATGACATTGACGGTTCATTTCATAATCTATTAAATGATGCCTATACTTATAAATACAGATAGACACAAGTGTTTGTGGGTCACGGTCAACAACATTATTACAATGTACACCGGCTACAAGAACATTTCTACCGCCCTACACGTATTGAGACACATATTCTAAAGATTTCAGAGCAAAAAAACATAATCAATAATAAATTCGGAAGCTTGTTGGATAGGGGGGGCGGGAGGGGAACACTCTAAGGTCGAAGTCAATTACGATTTACTGTTAGGTGGTCTCTTCCCGGAACCGTCCCACTCACAGCTTGAACCTGGCCCATTCATACTACAATAACATAAGTAGTATTGTTTACAGAAACCATGCCTTCACTAAACATACGGACAGACACAAATGTTGAGGTCAACATCAAGAACTTGATTACAATTTTGACCGGCCCTAAGCCAATCTCCGCCAATCACACCTGAAACTAGTGGTTGGTGCTAGCCTTCCGGCGCCATTGAAGCAGCGTCATCCCCCCATTACTTGAGTGAAGCTGTACACATAAACGCCTCTGCGATGGAGCGATATAATCCCCCCCCCAAAAAAAAAAAAAAAAAAAACTTAATTTTTTTCAAATGAAGCGATGGCCGACTGGTTTAGTGTGAGGCTTCGCAGCTAGGCAATGTTGCCATGAGTGTGTGAATTCGAATCCCATTTGGGTTATAGTGAAAATTTATATAACTTTCACCTGAGTGGACAGTTCTGCTGGTGGATATTTACTTTTGGCACCATTTTACAAGTGGTATAGCCAAAAACTGATGACGTCAAAGATGTGCGTACTTATGGAAATGAGGTCAACAGTTACGTTCTAAAAGGGGCGATACATTATTTTTGGGGTATGAGTTAGGAATGGAAGCTTGGAAACTTAGGGGGAAATGATTGAAAAGAAGGGTCCCAATTTTTTACTATCTTCACTCCTTTCCCTCATTTTGTAGTATCCTATTACTACAAACCACGTCTTCTTCAGCCAGCCTGATACCTATAGGGACGCAACGATTGATTAATGACAAGGGAGAAGGTGTTATTTTTCAGTTACGTTTTTTTACACAACAACTATTACCGCTGCCGGGGGTCGAACCCAGCACCTCCAGCATGTGAAGCACTACCTATAACCTGTACTCCACGAGAACAAGTTGCGAGAAAGGGATGCAATGTTTCATATAAACGTTAAGATGATAATGCTAGGCAGGAACTGATACTTTATTGTCCCTTCATCGATTCATTGCAACTCTTATGTTCACTTGTAATGATTTGAAAGTCTTTTACGCACTTTCCTTCTTTTATTGAATTTATGCCTCTACATTGATTGCTTTATTGCCTGTCTTTATTTTTTTCTCTGCATTGTCGTGTTTGTTGTGCAGATTTGTTATTGTTTGAATATTTTTCATATTATTTGTTGTATTTGCACAGTTAAAGTATAAAATTGTCACTTGTTTAGGATGTTTTATATGTTGAAAACTTTGTGTTTGACATTTATTATTGAATTTGTCATTTGCTACGTTTTTACAATACGAAAGGTGTGTGCTTCATTTTTGACAGGATACACTTTTATAAAAAGGTTTTTCATCACTCAACATGTATGGAATGTAATATTTCATTGCTATAGTAGATGAAAACGTGAACAACAATTTGTTGGATATGCCACGAAAATAACATAAAATTCCACCCATCGACGAAGTGAATTAAGTACAGAAGCAAACGAAATTCGCTGCCAATATAATGATTTAGGGTGCATATATTGTCACTAGCGCAAACTTCGTCTGGTTTGTGCATTCCTGGTGTCACACATTAGCGGCAGTGGCCTCCTGAGTTGCAAACTTAGGCGTGATATTAGTTTTTAGACCGTCTCAAAACATTTGGCATAATATGGTGTTATGTGCAGAGTTGCAATGAATCGATGAAGGGGACTGTAAACTTGAAGGACAGAGAATTGAAATATGTTGAACAAGTAAAATCCACGCCTTAGCTTTATCGCCGAAACGCCTCCGCCTCATGAACTCATAAAGATAAGTTGGAAATAAGTCTGAAGGTATGAAGCCAATCCAAGTTCGCATAGCATGCATCTACATGCCTTCAAAGGTGTTGGTGTGGGCGAAGGTTTGAGGATTCACAAAACGAAGACAATGATTTGCGGTGAAATGGGAGAACTGAGGAGATTTGGACAACGAAGAATAAGCCGT
This sequence comes from Ptychodera flava, assembly GCF_041260155.1. Classification (NCBI taxonomy): domain Eukaryota; kingdom Metazoa; phylum Hemichordata; class Enteropneusta; family Ptychoderidae; genus Ptychodera; species Ptychodera flava. The sequence continues at coordinate 26,526,516 of NC_091930.1, forward strand.
ACCATTCATCGGAATAATATTGAAACCTGCAGGAACAAATCGATAAAGCATCGGCATTACGTACGAAATTGAAAAGCAAGCACAAATATCGCGACCAATGACTCCAATCACCAAATGTCTGTCACTGTGTCGACCAAAGTTGTATTTGGATTTCCGGAACTTGAATTCATTATAGATGTTTTTTTTGTTTACATCCGTGTATTCATAAATTTCCATAATACAGCCAGGCTAAAATCTATCGGGAGGCATATTGCAAAGACAAAGGAAACAAATTTGTGGACAAAAAATTAAACCAATCAATAACAGAGTTTGAACTAATGTACAGGTGTGATTTTCGGTCTGTTGAAGAAGTAATGCTAATGAAAACATATAAAGGTTTAACCGTCATTTGATTATTATTTGCGTTTGAATGAACTCTGAATTCTGTTATATAACTGTGTGCCGTCTTTGGCAACGGCTATATTGAAAGGGGACACTATGGCCATTGCCGTCGGGTCAGTTTGTACATGACAACAAATTTGATGAATAAAACGTGAGAGGGGATATATTGTACACGGAATGAAACGGAATTATTGCCGTGATCACATGAACTAACTAACCCCAAACCTAAAAAGTCTGTGATGGTCTTCATTTGCTTGATTTTTTGTCAGGTGAAGCACAGAAGGACCAAGCTGACCAAATTGTCGGAACTCAGTTCGCTTTGCTCGCTCCGTTCCGACAATTTGGTCAGCTAACCCCAATTTCTGGCTCCCACTGTACTTCACCTGACACAAAACTAAGCAGTCGGAGATTGTGACAGTGATTGATGAAAGTGCAAATTTATATTATTTTAACCTTATTAGTTAGTCAATGCCGCAATTAAGGGGCGTCTGTGTTTTGTGTACGGCTATTTTGACATCATCACTTTGTGGCTTTACCACTTGTAAAATGATGCCTTACTTTACCCGAGTCTGTCTGATAGCTTAGTAAAAAGCTTTGCTTTTCCGATTACTATATGTGTGTATACTGTGTCTGTGTGTCGTCTGCTCCACGCACACTGTGTTGCTCGGTCGCGCACAGAATTGTAACATCTAAGTTAGTTACAGTGACCAACTCATTTGGGTTGGAAGCGGTGGCCGACTTGTTTTGTGTGAGGCTAAGCAGCTGGGCGATCTTGCCGTGAGTGTGTGGGTTCGAATCCCGTTTGGGTTATAGTTTAAATTTATATTCTTTAACCTAAGTGGACAGTTTCTGCTGGTGGATATTACTTGTCCACGAATCTGTCTGATAGCTCAGTGAAATGCTTCGTGCTTTTACGATTACTATATGTGTGTGTACTGTGTCTGTGCGTCGTCTGCTCCACGCACACTGTGTTGCTTGGTCGCGCACAGAATTGTAACATATAAGTCGGTTACAGTGACCAACTCATTTGGGTTGGAAGCGGTGGCCGACTTGTTTTGTGCGAGGCTAAGCAGCTGGGCGATCTTGCCGTGAGTGTGTGGGTTCGAATCCCGTTTGGGTTATAGTTTAAATTTATATTTCTTTAACCTAAGTGGACAGTTCTGCTGGTGGATATTTACTTGTCCACGAATCTGTCTGATAGCTCAGTGAAATGCTTCGTGCTTTACGATTACTATATGTGTGTGTACTGTGTCTGTGCGTCGTCTGCTCCACGCACACTGTGTTGCTTGGTCGCGCACAGAATTGTAACATATAAGTCGGTACTGTGACCAACTCTTTCGGGTTGGAAGCGGTGGCCGATTGTTTTGTGTGAGGCCTAGCAGCTAGGTGATGTTGCAGTGAATGTGTGGGTTCGAATCCCGCTTGGGTTATAGTTAAAATTTATATTTACATATGTTTGACGATCCATGTAAATATACTTCGCTTGCAGTGTCAGGTTAAATGTGCGTGTGTGTACAAAAATTGATATTTATTCTCAATTTGTAATGTTGGTTCACTGTAAATAGTAATCGTAATATATTGGGATATTTTACTTAGGGCGGTTTATCCAGAACTGCAAGACAGAAACAACAGGCTCTGATAAACGGAATACTCCGAGTGTAGGAACTCATTATTAAACTGTTATACGCATGCTCGCAGCATCCTACAAGAACTCAAAGAATAATACATCATTTACACTGCTTTCCCCTCAGACATCTGGCTGCTCAGTAGAGTAATACAAAACCTCAGAAAATCGAGTCTGATTACGGGTTTTCTCACCCTTTGAGATCTGCTAACGGATACACATCCAAACGGGAACTTGTGATGACAACGTTTTGACTGACAAGATCTAGTTTGCAACTCTGAATAACACTTTATTTTTCCTTTGGTTTATCAGAAAAAGGTACAAATGCCTTTGTTTGTGTTACCTCTTGGTCATTGAACTCAGGTATAACAATTTTTGGTTCAACAACATAAGACACATTATCATGTGTTTTGATCAAATGATCAATGTGAACATATCTCTTTGAATGGCAAAGCTGCACAATGTAACTCTTTTGACAACATACTTTTACAATCGTATCATGAATCCACTTTTCCAAATTGGAATTTCGTCTCTTGTTGCGTGCTCTTACTCTATCATACAACGCAAAAATTCTATCTTTTGCAGGCTAATCATAATAGAACATTTATTTTTCTTGCTTATATATTCGGCAAATTTTTGTTAGATCTGGCTTTACGAAACTCAACCATTTTCGCTGGTGATACACCTGTAACACTATGTAGTGTTGTACGGTACCTCAATAGTTAATTTGCCAATCTTTTTTTATGTAATATACCTAATACACTGAATATGGTGGTTACAACTTATATTTGTACAAAAGTTTAATTTTGGAACTCCACCGAAAAGGTTTATTTAATATGTATTGGAGTCTATGAGAAAACTATGGCATTTTTGTTTACAATACTAAACTTAATAAATATATGGTTTTGTAGGTGTTTGACAATTGATACAAATGCATTTGGTTCAAATAGGATGTTTGAAAGTTCAAATTCGGATAAAAATTTTGATTATGGAATTTCACCTTAAAGAATTATTTAACTTTTCATAGTAGTTATTTTTTTGAACTTCACCGAAAATGTTGATTCACTATATATTGGAGTCTATTAGAAAACTATGAATATTTTTTACAATACTGAACTTAAGAAATAAATCTGTGCTTTTATAGGTGTTTGACAATTGATACAAATGTACTTGGTTCAAAGTTTGAAAGTTCAGATATGGGCAACAATTATGATGTTGGAATTTAACCTTAAGTATTATTTCACTTTTCGTGGTAGTTTACAGGTAATTGTTAAATATTTTCCCTGAAAAAAAACAAAACTTGCTAAATCTCTAATTTGTAAGTACAATATTTGTTCATGCCCTCAGAGAGCTCGGTTTACAAAAAGAGCCTCACAGTTGCCGAGGAAAGATGTTCATGTGACAGATGATAATACTTTTATTCAGATAACGGTTAAATGCCTTCAGAGAATAAAATCAAGCAGTGTGTCATTTTTATTTTCTGCACATTTTGAACACCGAAACTGCTCTTTGACGGGACGGATACTTAAAAAAATTAAGTGGCCCCCTTACAATTTTTCAAATTAAAGGTTAGCCCCTATATTTTCCCGGCCCACCCCCAGCCGTAATAACTGCCAATATTTTCGATTGGTTTCATTCGTATCTTTCAAACAGAGTTCAGCGGGTAAAAATGAACGGTCATTTCCCGTCCTAGTGTAACGTTATCTCTGTCTCCCCAAAGGATCCCAATTAGGACATCTCTTATTTACATTCTACATAAATGACATAAACTCATCTGTTGTCAACTGCAAGTCACTGTATGCAGATGATTTTAAAAACAAGTTGTCGATACTGAGGATTGTAGGTTATTACAACAAGATCTAAAGCTATAGAGAGGCGGTGGTGTGGTATGGAGATGGAAACTAAATTGTAAAAAGTGCATAATAATTTCTTTTACCAACAAAAAGTGTCAATTTCATATAACAACTTACTCGATGATGGGAAAGCAGATAGAGTGACATCAATTAAAAATATCGGTGTATATCTCATTCACAATCGCATTTTCTCCAATCAAATAGTTGCGATCACACTCAAAGCTTGTAAATTAATGGGCTTTATTAAACATACTTCTAGCAAGTTTTAAATGTTAACACTTTTAACATGTTTTACAAAACACTTGTAAGGAGCCAACACGAAGACACCAGCCAGGATTGGTCTCCACAGCAAAATTACCTTATCGAATGACTTGAAGCCGTTCAGTGTAAATTTGTAAAATACTTGTGTGGCAGAGTAGGCATAATATACTGTAATCAAATAAATAACTACAAGTCACTTTGTACATTTTTAACTTCCTCTTTTACAAGAGCATAGACATTTATCAGATATGACTTTCTTTTATAAGTGTATGTTTTCTGTATACAATTGTCATGAATGTTAGAGAATATATGTTTTAATGTACCTTCCCTTTCTTTACTCTCTGTACAGATTTTCAAACCCACAGTATTAAGAATAATATGCTATTGTGTGCGTCCTAACAACAACCTATGAATTTTTTAAATACGATTTTACCGAATCAGATTTTTGATATTTTTAATTGTAGCTATGGTAATTCTGCAGATTGTTATTTAATTCGATTTATTCGTCTTATTATTACAACCTTTGTTCTGCTTTATGTCACTTGTCTGTTAATCGTTAGTTTCCTGGTTGTATGTTTTGTACTGTATCTTTTATTCTTTTTGCTTGAAATGTAATTTGGCGCAAGCTCGATGTTCACTATCAAATAAAAAACAAAACAAAACAAACAAACAAACAAACAAAAAATCACAGGACGCTCCCTAATGTGAAGTTTGAGAGTGCCGATAGCCAAAATAGCTCGCGAAGCCACTCCATGGCCTTTGTATTGAGTGACATACCAGAGTTTATGATGTACATGGTGGTGGTATTGATCGTGGATACAACTATGCGGCGTTTGTCCAGAAGCGATGACACTGCCCGCACGCAAGTGGGAGGATGTAGATTTCCCTGAGGTTTATGTGCGTCTCCGCAATTGTTGGATGATCCGCTGACCATCGCGTGTAGAACCAGTCGTTCACGTCAATGCCAGCTCCTGCTGCTGGGCATGCGTAAGTGGTGAAAACCTGCTAAGGGCAACGGAGTCTCCTCTACGAAGAAAGCTTTGTCATTAAACGTTTTGCTGAGATTCGCCCAGTAACTGATGTCCGTTCTCGCTTGTCTTTGAAGGCGTATGTGATGAGACTGTTATGAGACTGAGTTTGCCACATCGATGAGTCGCAGACAAAGTGTGCGCCCGCTGCGAATAACCCTTGCCGCCCAGCTGATGTTGCCGGTTAGTTGTTGAAGCTGGCGTTTCGTCGGTCACCGCTTTGAAAACCAATGTTCCAGGAGGTCGCTTAGTTCTTGTAGCTCGGTTTAGGGACAAATTCGATAAAGAGGAGAGCGTGCACAACAGTGATTCCCTGCTTAGTAGTTACACACGAAATTTTCTGTTTACCTGATCTAATCTTATCCAAAAATCACTTGTTCGTCAACATAAACACTTGCGTGGCATAGTGGGATCAACTTTATGATCGAACTCCACTTCCGGGGCCGATTAAATTGAAGTAAAAGATTCGTCAGTGTTGGAGACCTTGTAAATAGTCAAATGTGAATAAGGTGACAAGCTCAGTCCATAAGGATAAACGCGACATCGACTCATATGATTCAACGGAAATCGAAAGGGAGCTGAAAGAAAAGTGCATTGATGAAATCACCATCTTTGACATTGATCAACTTAAAAAGTTCAGCAAGCGGCCTTATGTGAAGAGACTTGAAGGTGAGATGCAAACTCCGTTGCCTCCCTTTCCTTCCGACAAAATCAAGACTACATGCCACTATATTGGTAATGCAATGAACAACTACGCCAAACAAAGACTGGCTGATCTTGAGAAAGTTTCTACGTCTCGACTTCGTTTACGATCTTTATTATCAACCTACGCAAATGATGATATGAATAACAAAATCCTAAAGGTAAAAAGCGGAACGACAAAGTCAACGGAAAGACACTAATCTCCCATTGTGTGCCGAATTCTGCAAATACGACCACAGCAATTAGGGTGAAATGGTGAGATGTAGTCTATGCGTTATTTTTGTTTCCTCTTCGCTGTGTCAATGCTACCAATGGAGAAACATTACGTTATCTCTGGCCATGTCCTGACTTTAGAAATATTACACATTCGCTGATAAGATAACTGAGCCTAAATTAACCGAAATGTTGAATGAACAGACCAAGTTGCAGAAACATTGTTTATATTTCTACGTCTTCGAAACACTCCAATTATAAGCCCTTTAAGTAGGTCATTTTGTAAGTTGGTGGAAATGACGGGAATGCGCAAGACCTGACAACTTAAAACATAACAGCTGATTTTAGAACGCTTTTAAGTGTAGTTAGAAGAGTTCTCGAGAGAAAATCAGCGTTCACAGCATTTGTCCAAGGATTAATCAATCTGATGGTGATCTCCTTCCAAAAATTTACCGTATCAACAATAAAATTATCCTTGCCGTGTGGAGACAAAGATGTTGCAGCTACATTTATCCATAGCGAAGCAAACTTTCGATTCCGTGATGGTTCGGTAAGACGCGTCTCTGTTACTGCGTGATGTTGTACACCTTACATACTCTGGCAGTGACAAGTTTCTGGCTAATGCAAACCTTACCAACTACTAATTCACAAAGAGTCACACTGTGAAGGAAGACAACATGAAGGAAGACAGCATGCAACTGATACTGCTAAGAAGTACAACAAAATCTACACCCCTAGAAACTCGAGGTCCTAACAGTATTGAAATCAGGCAGGAAAACAAGGACTGTTTACTGCTATTATTGCTGTGAATCCGGACGTGTTCAAAGAGTTTGCAGACATTGTTTTTCGTATTAAATACTTGGCTTTCAATGGTCCGGGACACAAAGTACAAATCTGCAAAGCCTTTCACAGACAACACTAGATTCTCGGCAAAGATGTTCAAGCCTCGGACTTTGTGAACTTTCGAGACAAACTTTCGTCTCATACAAACTCTCCGAACGGTGTTACAATAGGTTACTGGAAAGATTAATACTTAACCGATCATGACAAATGGATCAAAGTACACATTATCTTACCATCGACAAACGTTTCGCGTTTGACGTGTTGTTTCTCTCTGAAACCATTATAAATAGTGCAAACTCTGTTAATGATTTTACTCTTCCTGGGTTCAATGTTATAAATAGAGTTAAAGAAAGGCGATGTTTTGAGGATTTATATTCGTTCAACTATTTGTTACACTAAAATGTTTGACTTGGATCGTGATCAACTTGAAATCATGTGGCTTGAAATCATGCCCCAAAAAAGCAGCAGTTTTCTGACTGCTGGTATTTATAGACAACCTTGAAATTTATATATCATAGATGTTAACGTTGAATCGAATCTTGAAAAGGGTTTTCATATCGGTAAGATCTTTATATTTTGGGCGACTTCAACATTGACTTATTAACTGCTAGAGGCCAAGGCCATTACACTTACAAATCTTTGAGTAATGTGTATTTAATTCAACTTGTATCAGAAACCCTCCAGACCAATTATTAAGTCTTGTATCGTCCATATTTATGACGCCGATCATGAGAATGTCGCCAAAATTTATATACATGAAATTGGTCTTTCGGATGATTATCCTATTATTGGAGTACGCAAAATAAACTCAAATATTTTGCGTGTACCCTCTCATCTCACAGTCAAGTTTTGGTCTTTCACTAATTTTGACCACAGTTTATTTGTACGTGACCTTTCTGATTCACCGTGGAATTTAGTAAACATTGCAGACAATGTAAATATTTTGATGGGAATTTGGATTACCATATTTTACAAAATTTGTGATATCCACGCTAATTTATTGAAAAGCGAGATAGACGTACTAGGCAACCTAAATAGACGAATATCGATATTTTCAATGTAATGCATGAAAGAGATACTCTGCTAAACCAAGTGAAGTCAGACCCTAGCAAACCTTTTCAACATAGATTGGCAAGGAATAAACTTGTCCACAAATTTGAAAAATCTAAACGCGAGTATTTTCTGCAAGAACTCAGAAGTAAAGTTTTTAATCCTAAGGCAATCTGGAAAATATTTATAACAACATTGCAAACGTGAAAAATAAAATTCCACACCAAATATAATTGATGGTACCCTTGCCGCGTATCTTTCTGTTATTGCTAATGCGTTTGAATTCCTTTTTCACGAATATTCATGTTCTCTTAAGGCTATTGTCTGGGCTATTTTAAAACACTAACCGTGTAGTACTTGTTTTCAGATTTTGTCATCTTTTTGTTGCAGTAGATGGTAAAATGCAGTGCAGGAGGAAAACCGGATATTCGATTGCCATGGCGACATTTCAGGGTTAAAAATATGAGGAAATTTGTGGCAAAGATATCTATTGAACGAAAAGTCATACAACAACCGAATTTTTTCTGTAGCATTCAGATGTATATGTATTACAATATGAACCTAAATCTATGACTGTATAAGATGTCAATATAAATTAAATCATAGTCATCTCGGTAAGATTGAAAAATTAATAAATTTCACAACTTTCCGTCAAGTTTCTACTATGACATGATTGGATGACCTTGTTTTTTGAGGTTTATTTTGTAAAATATTTAATTTCACATATGTTGGCTGATTTTCATGCATTCCAACCATTCTTTCAAGAGTTAATATTATATAGGGCTCAGCCCTTGGTGTCGCGCCAGGGGTTAAGATTGGCAATGTTATTTGTATTGATTCATGATAAAATGTAATTAATTGTTACTTCATAAACGTATATATGACAACTATGCCCAGTTTCCCTCTGATGAAAGCAGTTCACGTACGTACACGCGCGGACGTCAAACTCAAACCCTGCAGCAGTGCAGGTAGGCCTATAAATTTTCTGTAACGTGTAAAAATTTTGGACAAAAATTGGCAAGTTTTACATTGATAACAGCCTATTGCGTTAAACAAGGGACGTATCATGCAATCATTATCATTGCAATGGTAACCGCACTGCCCACCTTCCACTTGCAAGCTGAAAACTATAGCGTTCCGTCTAAAAACTGGCAATTTTTGAATTTAATTATTGACACTGGGGGCGCTTTTCTAAAATTCAATCCCAGCATTCTTTGCGTATGCCACCGTTCATATGCGCGACTGTTTTCCTCCCCTTTATCTATATTAACGATATTCTGTATCAGCGACAAGGTGCATAATAACATTTACTGGCTAATAAAAGAGGTATATTTTATAAATGGCATGTTATATTATAATAATATGTTTCGTATCTGTTTATTTACGAGTACTCAAAAAAAACATGGCGGCGCCCACGAAAGAAGGGTACACTTCCGGTTACTCGCATAGTATATTATGAATAGCGCATGCGTAGTCAGTAAGCCGCTGGCGCGACTATTACTGCCACAAGAAACGAATGCAGTACAAAACACAATTGTTAGGAGTATTGGATTGAAATGTTTACAACATAAAGGTGATACTCATACTTCATGCAAAGTTTACGACCTCAAAATAGGGTATTCGACAAGTTTAATTGTCAGTTAGAATTCTATTTACAAAAGCCTGGTTGTAATTGCTTTCTAAGTGAAAAAGAACTGTTAATTATCAAAAAAACATTGATTTTATATTCAGCATGATAATGAATTCATGTGAGATTCTTTACTTGTTATGTATATGGACACCATAACGTCTAATATGGTTTGTTTTCTGGTTTAATTGCTATACCTGAATGAAAATCTTCATATGCCTTACAGTAATATCCACACAAAATATAAAACAGAATCATTTGTTGCAAATTTCTTCCCGATTACTCATTGATCTCGCTTTTTTAGACTGCAATTAGTCTCAAACTCACAATTTCCACAACGCCATATTTTTACCTCTAAAAAGCTGCTTCAATAAGCAAGCAAATGGTCACTACTTCATACATGATGCCATAACTCAACAAGTTTTTAGGCAACCAAAAATAGCGATTTACCTGTTTTGAATATATAATTAGACTAAATAAAATTTGACCAGGGTCAGTGGGAAAAAAACGCGATTTTTCTCGATTTTAGTCAAAATTTTTTGAAGAATGATATAGCTTATTTGAAAGTATACATGTCGAGGGTGACAATGAAGGAAAAAAAATAAAATTTGATTTTTTGAGCATTTTGACAGACATTAGCCCAGACGATGGCCTTAACGTTTCTCTCAACTATAGTCAAAATATCTCTATATTGGCAAACCTTGTCAGTGGTACACTTGACAATGTAAATTTTGACATCCTTTATTTAACATCAGACTTCAAAGGCACTTTTACAAGCTGAGTCCACAGGTATTGATAACGTTACAGCAACGCTATTGCGCGTTGGTGCACCTGTCATCTCATTGTCTCTTACCAAAGTGTTAAATTTGAGCATTGATAAGCAACATTCCCGGATATTTTCAAATGTGCATGAGTTGTTCCGATTTAATAGGGCTCTTGTAATGTAAGCGAAATGTCTAATTACGGACCAATTTCGATCTTACTAGCAAAAGTTCTGAAAAATCATGTCCATTGTAATTTTTATAGGGAATTGACTGATAAAAGTTTGACGTATGAGAAGCAATCTGGTTCCAGAAAACATCACTCATGTCAGACAGCTCTACTACGTATGTGTGACAATTTATTACGAAATACTGACAATAGTCGTCTCTCTGCAGTCCTTTTTTCTAGATCTTTCTAAAGCATTTGATCTTGTTGATCACGGCATTTTTCTTAGGAAATTGTCCCTGTATTGGCTGAAAGGCTAAGATCTAAAGTGGTTCAAATCTTACTTATCTGGTCGTTCACAGATTGTGTGTCATAGGAAAAAGCTCTCACAAAGCCAGAAAGTCATGGTTGGTGTGCACAAGGCTCAAGACTTGTCCTTTGCTCTTTACAATTCTTATCAATGATTTACCATTATCCCCAACTTGTAATTCTAACTTAAACATGTACCCCGATGACCACACTCTTCTTTTATATGGTCCTGCGATTTCCCAAGTTAATGATTCACTTCAAAATGATGAAGTCTCTGTTAACAATTGGTTAAAAAGTAACTATATGGTTATAAGTGCGAGTAAAACCAAAATTATTTTAACTAGGTCTCGCCTGAAAATGCATAATGCAGACTCAAATGAAGATAAGATTAACATTGTTATAAATGATACTTGTATTGCTAATGTTACCTTTCAGAAGATTCTTGGTGTAACTCTTGATAATTTGGTCTCTTACGGATCAGCACATTGACACTTATGTGCCACTTTGAGTCAAAGAATTGGTTTTACTTAGACGTCTACAAAAATTAATCCTTCCAATCTTCAAATGATCTTGTACTATGGTTAAATCCGATGTGCAATCATCTTCTGTTGAGTTGTGTAGGGAAATGCAACCAAGACTAATATTGACAGGGTTTATAAAATGCAGAAAGGGGCTCTAAGAGTGTCTCTTAATGCAGAGTTTGATATTGTGAGTGACTACCCTTTTTCATTTTACTTGTATTTTAGGCTTTAAATATTCCGAGAATTCTATTCCAACGTATGTTTGTTCCATTAATTAGTGTCCATTGTCATGTAAGTTATTTCCCCCCTCACTCATGACCTGAGCTTAGTTAGTCTAGAACGTTCTCAAGGTCATTGTCCTTCACGACCTCACATCCTTTGAATTCAATTAGTCGTGTTGGAATGCTCTTGAAATTTAATTTGTCGTGAAAGAGAGATAATTTTAGAGCAGTAATTACCAAATCAATCAATGTTCTAGATTGTTCTTACCTGCTCTATATAACCACATGAGTATAAATAGGGAACCGGCACAGCTTGCAGTCAGACATTTTGGATTGTATCTCTTGCATGTTACTTCAAGTCATTGGAAACTCCAGCAGCATTAATTTTAAGACTTTCAAGACTTTCATTGCCAAGGTTGTAATATATGCTAATATTTTCATGAAGTGACGTATTATTGTAGTGCGCATGTGCAGAATAAAGTAGACTCTCCTCATGCTTGAGACTAGTGAACAATGGCCTCCTTATCTCTCTATACAATACATAGTACATATACTACAAGTGGCGACGAGGATAAAACATCAGTGACCTTAGAGTGCAAAGTGCATTGTTCGCGCAACGTGTAAGTTGTTTAGAAAAAAAAACTAGGTCGGAGAACGGAGAAAAAGCGGCAGATTCAATTCAAACTATCAAGCAGTTAGTGAGGAAGAGTGCCACGCCGTCGAGCGGAACTTGGGGCAGAGGATCGATTCAGTGAAAGCGATCCAGTAGCGAGAAGTAACTTCAAAGTAACTCAAAGAACTTTGAACAGTTGTTCTACGCAGTGCAGTCGGGGAAAATCTCAGCGAATCTGAAGATTTAAGACTGTGTCACCCGAAGTTCAAGTTTTCAAGTAAATTCCTTTGTCTTAAGCGATAAAGTAAACAAGCGATAATGGAAAACGCCCGAACCAACGCCCGAATAACACGTGCTACGACTGAAGCTTTCGACAAGACGAAAAGTACTTTCAAGTCTTACTACAATAGGATGGAGAGGTTTTACCATGTCAACGGCATCACGGAGGAAGAAGATCAGAAAGATGCGCTTTTATATTGCATTGGTCAAACGGCTTTCTCCGTGTTGGAGGATATACTCCTGCTGGCAAAACCAGCAGACAAATCGCTAGCAGAGATTGTGGCGTGCTTGGAAAAGTACTACGATCCAGCGCGGATGGAACTTGCTGGAGCTTTCCATTTCCTGAAGCGAGACCAGAAGCCAGGCGAATTGCTGCAAGACTACATAACCGTGTTGAAGCAGAAGCTGCGGGACTGTAACTACAAAGAGTGCAGTCAAGGCAGAATTTTGCAGGACAAACTTGTAACGGGACTGTACAACTCGCGAATTCGTCAGCATTTCATGACTATGAAAGGAATTTCAGAGTTGGGTTTCATCGAAGTGTGCGAGATCGCGGTATTGATTGAAACAGGACTGCACCAGTAGAATCAAATGGCGAATGACACTTCAAGCAAGGGACGATCAGTAAAGTAGTAAGCAAACGCGACTCTTCTAAGACTATACAGTGTTATAGGTGTGGAAATAATCATTTTGCTAAAGATTGCCCACACAAAAATGTAGAGTGTCATAAGTGTTCTAAACGTGGTCATTTTGCGAAATTTTGTAAAGTCGAAACCAAAGGGCAAAGATAACAAAAGTGGTAAAAAGCCGAAGTCTGGTAAGTCAAAATCAGTAAAGGCTGTCACTGAAGCAGATAGCGACAGTGATGATTCTAATTGTAATGTGTATCATGTTGAGTCCTCCATTACATGAATGTAAGTCGAGAAAAATCTGGTTATTATGTAAAACTGGATGTTAATGGTAAATCAGTGTCCATGCAAGTAGACACGGCAGCTGACTACAGTATCATGTCAGAGTCAGAGTGGAAACAGAGTTACAAAAGTTACAGGAAAACAGTGTAACTGTTATAGTAGACCGCTCTGAATGGGCGAGTCCTATTGTTGTCGTTCCAAAATTGAATAAATCTGCAAGAATATGCGGAGATTATAAAGTCAGTATTAATCCGGTAGTTGAGGATGAGCAATGTACTCTGCCTACTACTCAAGATTTGTATGTTCAATTGTCAGGGTCAAAGGTATTTTCACGATTAGATTTGACGCATGCGTATGCACAATTGTCAGTTGATGATGAAAGTCGGAAGTACTTAACCATCAATACTCACAAAGGCCTGTATGCCTATACTAAGTTACCTTATGGTGTGAAGTCAGTACCAAAGATTTTCCAAAGAAAGATGGATTGTATCTTACAGGGTATTCAGAAATGTGAATGTAAACAAGATGATATTCTCATTGGAGGAATAATGTTCATGAGAATTTGATATTTTAGAGGAAGTCCTCAAAAGATTGAGTGATAACAATCTTCATGTTAATTTGTCGAAGTGTGAATTTGTCAAAGCAAGTACTGTATATCTGGGTTTAGAATACAGTGGTGAAGGATTGAGACCTGTAGAATCGTCATTGCAAGCAATTAAGCAGGCTCCAATCCAAAAGAATGTGGCACAGTTGCGATCATTTCTAGGTATGGTACAATATTACCATCAGTTTTTGCCGAATTTAGCCACAACTTTGCAGCAACTCCATGAATTGTTAAAGAAAGGAGTTGACTGGAAGTGGTCTGAAAAATGTCGAAAAGCGTACGAAAACTGTAAAGCAAAGTTAACTAGTGAAACTTTACTAGTACACTATGATCCAAATAAGATGCTAAAGTTAGATTGTGATGCTTCATGTTATGGTGTGGGAGCTATTCTCTCACATGGATTTGAAAATGGTGACAAAGACCAATAGTGTATGCCTCTAGAACTCTAAGCCCGAGTGAACGTAACTATGCCCAAATTTAGAGGGAAGCACTTTCACTGATATTTGAGTTAAGAAATTCCATGATTTCCTGTATGGGAGGAAATTCACTTTGGTTACGGATCATAAGCCATTGCTAGTAATCTTAGGTCCATAATCAGGTATTCCTACCATAGCAGCTGCAAGAATGCAACGATGGGCACTTACTCTGCAGGCATATGACTATGATATAGAGTATCGTAACACACAAGCACACGCAAATTGTTATGCGTTGTCATGACTACCAAATCCAAGCACACAAGGTGCTGAGGACAGTGTATTTGCTGTAAGTGTAATAGATGAGAGTTTCCCAGTTGTAGCTGATGATATTGCTAAGGAAAACAACGTTAATCCACTTCTTAGTAAAGTGTATGATCTTGTATTGAATGGTTGGCCCAGTTATTTCAAAGATATGTCTGAGGCACTTAAACCATTTTATCGTAAAAAAGATCAATTGTCAACGGAACAAGGTTGTATTTTATGGGTTACTCGAGTGGTGATTCCAAAGAAATTTCGTGAAAGGTTGTTAGACGAGCTTCATGGGGAACATCCTGGAGTATGTGCCATGAAAGCACTTGCCCGTAGTCATGTATGGTGGCCAAATATTAATGCTGATATTGAGAGTAAAGTGAAAGCATGTTCAGTTTGTCAAAGGTAAGACAAATGCCAGCAAATTACCTTTACATCCGTGGCTATGGCCAATGAAACCTTTTCAAAGAGTTCACATTGATTTTTGTGAAGATAGAAAATACTATCACTGCATAAACACCCTATAATACTTACTGTATTAACATGGATTATTGCCTGTATTTTAGCTGAAGAGTGCATATACAGATGAATACAGTCAAAAATCCATTTTTTGTATTCAGCAAGCCTGTATTCATGTGGATTCATGTGAATTCACGTGTATTATTGTATAATACAGGCACTCATTAATGTGAATTTATCTGAATTATTGGGTTTTCATGCAGTGTATTCTTAGTTCTTGTTGATTGTCATTCTAAATTGGTAGATGTAAAACCTATGAAGAGTATCACAGCTGATCGCACTATTGATGACCTGAGATTAATGTTTGCAGAACATGGTCTACCTGAACAGTTAGTTTCGGACAATGGTCAACAGTCCACATCAGATGAATTTGGATTGTTTATGAAAAGAATGGCATTCATCATGTTAAAGTAGCTCCATATCACCCGGCATCTAACGGCGCTGCTGAGAGAGCAGTGAGGCTGGTAAAAGAAGCCTTCACGAAACAAGTCTCAGCAGGAGATGCGTCTTTATCTCTGAGATGTAGAATTGGTAGATTTCTGTTTAGATACCGAACTACACCTCACAGTACAATAGGTGTAAGTCCAACTGAGTTAATGTGAAAACATCAGTTTCGTACTAGATTACAATTGGTAAAACCCAGTCTTGCAAAGCGAGTAGAAAAGAAACAAAATGCACAAAAGAGCAGTTTGATCATCATAGAAACAAGAGAGATATTTTAAAATTGGTGATATTGTAAGAGTGAAAAATCCTAGAGCTGAGTCAAAACTGGATAAGTGGTTATTAGGCTCTGTAATTGAAGTCAAAAGACCTAGAAATTACATGGTCAAAATAGGGTCCACGACTAAAATGTTTCATGCAGATCATATGGTGAAAACCTATGAGGAAAGTGAACCAGAGTTCAAACAAATGAGTGTACCAGTGGTAGTGAATCAAAGGTGTACGTAAGGGATTTCAGTCCACAATCAGTAAAAGTAATGCCTAGAGCAAATCCGACTGAAATACCAAATGTAGTAAAACCTAAAGAAAACACTGCAGTTAACAGTACCAGTAAATCTGACAAAGTAACACCAAGTCAGGAGACATCAGTAAAACCAAGTGTAATTACTGAACCAGTTAGAAGATCGAATAGAATTAGAAAACCAGTAGTGAAATTAGATCTATAGATTTTGCGATGTAGTTTATGTGTAGAAGTCAGGCATGTAACACTTTTCTTTTGAAAGGGGAAGCAGTGTAATATATGCTAATATATTCATGTAGTGACGTATTATTGTAGTGCGCATGTGCAGAATAAAGTAGACTCTCCTCATGCTTGAGACTAGTGAACAACGGCCTCCGTGTCTCTCTATACAATACATAGTACATATACTACAAAGGTGAATTTATTCTGTGGTCTTTGTGCAACCTCAAGTCTGCAAGCAAACCAATAGGACTACATCGGTCTGTTTTACTGTCTGACTTTGGAGCCTTGCCGTCTCAGCTGAGATAAGTAGCTTGTACACTTTTACAGTGTGTATTCTACCTCTGACTTAGCAATAAGTTCTGTTTTATACGGAAGCTGCTGAGTTCACTGTTTTATTCGTTTTCTATCGTGTAACACCACATGTATCCCACATGTGCATCTTCTACGCACAAACTGCAATTCCACAGTTTTGAACCTAGTCTGGTCAGAGATTCTTCGATGTAGCCCAAGCCTTGGAAGTTTTAAAACCAAACAGACGAATTTTGTTAAAAAGATAACATTGACAAATAGCTGTTTTTATTGTAATTTTTATTTTGTTGCCACTGTTTATTTTATGTCATATCTTTTCCGCATACTTTTTAGTGTTTTTATTAGTTATTCTAATCTGTACAGCTCTTTTATGAATTTGTAGGACCAATGGAAGATTACAGCCCAATTTGAAATCTTTTACTCAATCGGTATCTGTAAAGGGGGTTATCCTTTAATGTGAAGAAAAAAAATATGTGTGCGTTATTTTGATCTCTAGAAATGTTAGTCACTTGTCGGCTCGACCACTTTTTCTAGTTTATGAAAAAGCCAAGTTTCTGAAGTAGCAAAGCCTGAAAGGCTTTATTGCACGCTAATTAAGAGTCTGTGATTATTAGGAAATCGTCGAGATTAACTATTACGACATATACACTTTCCTGCTCATCATTCTGGTTATGCTCAACGTAACGTGGGTGAAAATATCCCACTCTTCCTTACTGCAAATAAAATGTGTGTGTCGACCATATACTTCCAAGTTTTGTGCTGAGAAAATTTGTAACATAGGCCTGGAGTCAACAATGATCGTAATACAGCGATAAGCAGATATCAGGTCGACATTTGTCAGGTGTGATCCTGGCTTACACAAAGCAACGGCTAGATTCTCCACAGTAGCTGTGCCTTGTTTGTGCGCCGCGATGGGCCTGCATTCGAAGGCAACGCTTTGATGACGTGCTTTAGCCAGGAAGTTGACTTCAATAGTGTGTCTAACGACCTTGTTTGACTGTTTCTTGGATATAGCACAGAGGCTGCTTATTAATAATGTGTAGTTTACTCTTCATGATTTTGTGATGTCTTGCTGATATTTTGTGCAAAATTTGAAGGTGAAATGTAAATATTTGTCAGTGTGACATGACTCCGTACGAAATTATCATATTACTGGGACTGTGTGTGAAATGTACATATTTACGTTTAACGGATCTTTCTATCAGCAAATTCATGGGGCAGCTATGGGATCTCCAGTGTCTCCGATAGTATGCAATCTATACATGGAACACTTTGAAAGTATAGCTCTGACAACAGCTCCCAATCCACCGTCGTGGTGGTACCGATATGTTGATGACACTCACACAAAGTTACAGCGAAAATTTGCTGATGAATTTACACATCATATCAACAACTTGGACCAACACATAAAGTTCACAACGGAGGAGGGGCACGATAACACATTGGCGTTCTTGGATGTACAGACAATCAGGCGCCAAGATGGCCAGATAAAAACCAAGGTATTTAGGAAATCAACAAACACTGACCAATATTTACATTTGACCTCAAATCACCCCCGGTTCATAAAATGGGGGTAGTCAGAACCCTCCATCACCGAGCAGATCTCATCTGTAGCGATCCCAATGATAGGTCGGAGGAGAAAACCCACATCAACAATGCCCTTCATCACTGTGGTTATCCATCCTGGGCAATTAAGCAGGCAACCCGTACCAGAAAGAAGGCCCACACTAACTCAGTACAGAGGAATGGAAATCAAAAGAGGGTGCACATAACCGCTCCATACATCAAAAACCTACCAGAAATATTGCAGCACACTTTCAGAACATATGGTGTGCAGTTACACGATAGGCCCTTTAACACCATCTGACAACTACTGGTATGCCCGAAGGATCCCACACCATCGAAAGACGTATGTGGTCCTATTTATCACATCCGATGTGAGGGTTGTGGAGATAATGAATGCAAATGGACTATATCGGAGAAACAGAACGATCCTTGCAGGCCAGAGTGAAAGAACATCGGCAACCAAGCTGCGTCACTTCAGAGGTTTCTAAACATATTCACAATGATTCCCCGGGTCATAATTTCATGGTAGAAAATGTGAAAATCTTGGATCGGGAGCCAGATTGGTTCAAGAGAGGTATTAAGGAAGCGATATACATAAGAACACATAAACCAACGCTGAATTGGGATGGCGGACGGTATCAACTTCCTCGAATCTGGGATAATATTTTAAGATCACGCATGCGCAGTGGTGCTAATCAACACCATTGATAAAGACGGCTGGATAGTTGTCGAAAGCTCTGGATAGAGAAATAATTCTCCCGTGCAGTACAAAGTATTTAGCTACAAGAATATAGTATGTCTGCACAGATGAGTCTGCATCATTGTATGAAGACTATATTGGTTGCCACACCCTGGGGGCTACCATCACCTTTGCAGCCGCACAGATCTCTTCCTCCTGGCAGAGGTTTTCGAGAGCTTCCAGAAGACAAGCCTGCACAGTATGGCTGGACCTAGCCTTCTACTACAGTCTCTCATAGGACGCACTTCTGAGGCGGGGATCATGCTAGACCTGCCAACTGACTTCGACGAGCACTTCTTTGTTAAGAAAGGGCTGCGAGGAGGAGGGATTACGATCGTGATGAAAAGATACACAAAGGCAAAAAAAACTTGAAATGGATTGATATAACCTAGCTAATCCCAACAGCTACATCCTCTACCTGGACGCCAACAAACATCTTTGAAAAGGACCTCTACAAGCTGATGAACAATTCGGTTTTTAGGAAACCTATGGAGAACCTCTGCAATCAGGTTGGTGTGCAGCCTGTGCGTGCACATGAAGTTGGCATGATTTGGCGCCCGCTAACAAGCCCTACCTACATGCAGGCTAACATATGCAATAATGAACTGCAGCAGTCCAGCTCCACAAGCACCGACTTGCCCTTAATCTCCCCTGTGTATGTGGGCATGAACATCCTGGACCTCTCTAAGCTCCAGAGGTACGACTTCTTATTTAACCAGATGAAAGCCCTGTAAGGGAGCACTGCCAGCTGCTCTACAGGGATACTAACCCACTCCTCCTCGAGGCTCAGAGAGAGGATATCTACTGGGACTTGGCAAGGTGCTGGACCCTCTGTGACATGTTTAACTGGTAGTGTGATCACTTCCTCTCTAGCCAAGTGAACCAGAAGGTTTCAGGCAAGACGAGAGAAAAGTGCTCAAGATACACTATTACTGAGAATGTGGGTCTGCAACAATCAGGCAAAGGAGTAGCCATCAGGAGGGCCAAGGGCGTGGAAAAAGTGTGCTGACATCATGAGCAGTTCAAATTGGACGTCTTCCGCAGGAGCTTGCACCACAGCATGGACGTACTGCATTCCGTGGGGCATCATATCTAAGGACAGCTCTTAAACAGGGTTTCTCTGTCCCCCATTGACAGCAAGTGCTGGGTAACCGAAAATGGGGTTGAAACCCTCGACCAGAGCTGACAAAGAGGCTGCTCCCAGAAAGGTGGCCAGAGCCAATCAGAGCTAAAATATGAGGGGCCTGCCTAAGAGGCTGCATTGCACTTTTGATGGCTACTATATTTTTAGTCTTATATGGAGATGGTAGAGCTTTAGATACCTCCCTGGGGCAGGCAAGTGCAACTCGGCTATCAAGCCATAAACCAACACGGTAGATGCGAAGGATCACTGCACTTCTGGAGATTTGATCCAAGAGGTGTCACTGTTCTGGATAATGACAGGCTTCTCCTCCCCCATGTATAACTGGGCTATCCGACTGACCTCTGCCAACATGACAGGGAGGGTTTTATTTTCATATCAGAGTCAAGGTGCCACCAGCCACAGGCGATGTACGCCCTCTGCAAGTAGACAGAGAGTAAGTTAGAGGCAGCACCCTCTACGGAGGGTGTGTGGATTTCCAGGGGTCTTGGGCAGATGGCTTGACGAAGATGTGCATGCTTTGTCTATTTGGCCATCTCTAACGATTGCTAACGTCTCACTCATCTGTCTGCAAATGTCTTGCTCTTTAGAGATATAGAGAAATACGGCACGTCCATGAGTAAGTCAGTTGCAAGTCAGAAGCAAGTGGCCTGAAGGCGTGGCAAATGTCTTCAAAGACAGCAAGCCAGCCGCTGTCTCACACACAACTGACTGCAAGTGTCTTGTGCTTGAGAGACAGAAAAATATGGCAAGTCTAGCAGCAAGTAACATTGTCTCACATACAACAAACTGCAAGTGTCTTGCCCTTGAGAGACATAGAAAATACGGCAAGTCAATCAGCAAGTCATCGGCAAGTCCAGCAGAAAGTGACTTGCCCAAATCAAAGGAAAAACACCGCAAGGCTGCCAACAAGGCCTGCCGTGACACAGATCAATTCCCATTTTTTCTGTCCAGCGCTCGGCATGTAGTACTCTGGGCTGTGCCCCCATCTCTTGTGAAAAGAGCTGCAAGATCTCATCGGTCAACAACAGCTCCATCTAGGCCTCGGGTTCTCGGCTCTTTGTCTGTCTTGTCCAGTTTTTGATCCCCTGTGTCTGCTCTATGTACGCCTCTCTGACTCGATTGAATTTTTCTAACGCTGCATCGTGCCATTTCCTTTTCTGCTTCTAAGGCTTCTCCTGGCCAGACATTTTCTGGGCAAACACACTGCCACCGGTGAAGGCAGTTTTATTGAGAATCGCCATGGCAAATGTCATCACAACTGCCACTGCCATGATTTGTTCTCAAAGAGTGGGATCATTTGAAATAATGTTTTTCTGCTCAAGCACATCTTTCATTGGGCAACAGCCACTGCCACAGCTCCCCTAGCTTGAGGATTCTGTTCATGGAAGGTTTACCAGGGTCGCCAATCTCTGTCTTCAGTATTTTTTTCTGCACGCATCGAGTAGACAACAATCAGCCCTGCCAGCAAACCCCCTTAGGCAAAGCCCCGTACAAAGTAGTGACAATGGTCTTGGTAACCTAAGTGCCATAGACGTGTAAATATAACAATTAAAAGGTAGAGTCAATAAATTATTCCATTTTGTAAAGAAAATGCCACAGATCAGGAGCAAGCAGAGAAGAAGGAGGACGGCCCCTGTGGCCTATTGAATTTGCCACAATCAGCAGAAGGGCTGGAGGACAAGTATGTTAACATTTTGAGTAGTACAAGCCTAGGGCTGTCAAAGTGATCCTGGCAAAACCTAGTAGAAGATAGCACTTGTTTGAATCCATGTAAACAAAGTTTCATAATTAGCTGGATCCAGTAAGTGTACAACAAAATGCTTGTCACAACTTTTAACCATCATTTTATCAACCATTAAATCTGGTTTGGTACGTTATTGTAACACAGTTTATGAGACTAGTGGCGTCAATCAAATGTGGATATTAAAGTTTACAAAGAATTGTTACATATTTTACAAAATAACAAAACCATGAACAATTCAATCCACACATTTGATTTGATTTTTCAACGTTGTACACAGCCATCCCACATAACAAACTGAAAGAAAGCCTTCTTCTACAAGAATGGTAGTCGTAGGTATAAATACTTCAGCACGCCAATTTCCAGCTATCGGCGTAGGTCCAGACAGTTTTGACCGTACTCACAACCTCGAGGTTAGTCTCTCTCCTGTCATTTATGTACATTTACAGATTTTCAAATACTTGTAACTCCACATTGCTCGTTTTTCTATACAATAAACTATTGTAATTTTGTAGTCTCTCTCCTGTCATTCATGTTCATTTCCAGATTTTCACACACTTATAACTCTACATTGCTGGTTTTCTGACACAATTCAACCATTGTATTTTCATGTTCGTACTTTTTATAGTAGAAAACTCCTAAAGAAGCTCTAAGTTTAGAGCGAAACGCTGTGTTTGAGGTATAATAAATACGTTTGGAACCTAACAACCAGGTGTGGTAGTGTGTGTCAACCTAAGTTTCATATATATAATATATAATATATATATATATATATATATATAATATATATATATATTATATATATATATATATATATATATATATATATATATATATATATATATATATTGAAAACTAGCCATCTTTTCTACCCTTGGTTAGTAACTCTGCTGGTGGACAGAATAGTCCCTGAGGTTATCGTTAGCCCTGTTAAAGTGATGAATTCGTTTCTTCGCTTTGATAAAGTTTGTAATGTGCGATGTGTGATAGTGAGCATGCGTGCGTGACTGCTTCACGAACTCTACAACGTGTGGAGCGGTCTCAGTCAGAAAAATGTAACAACTTAGCCGGCTCTTGAACCACTCTTTTTTGGAAGTGGAGATTTAGCCGAGCGGTTCTCACTGTGGCCTCTCCAATAGGTGACTGATGCCGTATGTTGTGGGTTCAAACCCGATTGAAAACTAGCCGTCTTTTCTACCCTGGGTTAATAACTCTGCTGGTGGACAGAATTTTCCCTGAGGTAATCGTTACCCAGTTTAAAGCGATGAATTCGTTTCTTCGCTTCGATAAAGTTTGTTTGTGCGATGTGTGATAGTGAGCGTGCGTGAGTGCTTCACGAACTCTACAAAGTGTGGAGCGGTCTCAGTCAGAAAAATGTAACAACTTAGCCGGCTATTGAACCACTCTTTATGGGAGTGGAGATTTAGCTGAGCTGTTCTTTCTGTGGCCTCTCGGCTAGGCGACTAATGCCGTATGTTGTGGGTTCGAGCCCGAGTGAAAATAGCCGTCTTTTCTACCTTGGGTTGGTAACTCTGCTTGTGGACAGAATTGTCCCGAGGTTATTGTTTGCCGAGTTAAAGCGATGTATTCGTTTCTTCGCTTCGATAAAGTTTGTATGTGCGATGTGTGATAGTGAGCATGCGTGCGTGAGTGCTTCAAGAACTCTACAAGGTGTGGAGCGGTCTCAGTCAGAAAAATGTAACAACTTAGCCGACTATTGAACCACTCTTTTTTGGGAATGGAGATTTAGCCGAGCGGTTCTCTCTGTGGCCTCTCTGCTAGACGACTGATGCCGTATGTTGTGGGTTTGAACCCGATTGAAAACTAGCCGATATATATATATATATATATATATATATATATATATATATATATATATATATATATATATATATATATATATATATATATATATATATATATATATATATATATATATATAGTCAAAAGTAGTTAAACGGTTTAAATTCACTCGGGTGGAAATAAATACAGCAATGATGTAAAGTAATGTCATGCATGTGCAAGCAATAGATCTCTATGGGTTCTCTATGATTGTGTCATATGAATGATGAAGATATGACATCAGCAGGATTAGTTTATAACAATTAATATACAGCAAAGAAATAACATCATCAAAATCTCCTAGGCGTTCATCATTATTTACCAAGGCGACTGTTTCGGGGATTTGAGTCTTAATGCATAATCTATAAAGCTACTGTTACAAGCAATGCCAATGAGGCGAAACATTACATCGGTCTAACTGACAACACATTTAAAACACGCTATGCAAATCATGTCCAATCTTTCCGAAGTAAGGCATACGCCAACAGCACAGAATTATCAAAATATATCTGTCACTTGAAATCTCAGGAAAAACCATTTGATATATCATGGTCAATCCTATCGAAAGCAAGTAGTTACTCAAATGTGTCAAAGAAATGCAACCTTTGCCTAACAGAGAAGGTATTCATTATCAATGCAGATAAATCTACCCTTTTAAACAAGCATTCCGAGTTGGTCTCCAAGTGCCAACACGAACACAAATTTTACTTGTCAAATTTCAATCCAACCCACAACACCAAATGGTTTGACCCAACCTGATACTTATATGTAAGCACCTGAAGCAAATTTCACACAATAAAATCTACCTATCTGACGATCGCGTGTATGCGTGAAACTTGAGTAATAGGTACCAAACATACTTGATGTGTTCTCATATATTATATATATATATATATATATATATATATATATATATATATATATATATATATATATATATATATATATATATATATATATATATATATATATATATATATATATATATATGTAACATTGATATAAATCTTTTGTTTGGTGTACAAGTCTATTTCAATGTTTCGATGTTGTCTATGTATTGTCTAGGAAGAGATTGTCATGGGGAATTTGATGGTTAGATGGATGTTGTTCATGAGGTCGTGGAATGTCTTGATTACCGATTTGCTCTAAGTCCATATATAGTTAATTTCGTCAATGAAACGTGCCCAGTCTAATGGTTCGTATTGTGTACTTTGTAGAATTTTGTTCTCCGGTTTGCCCATTAATTGATAGCATAGCTTGGGGCGATTTTTTGACACATAACTGTGCCATATATTTGCAGGTAGTGTTGACCATCAAAGGTGAAGTTGTTATTGTACAGGATTAGTCACAGAAGTGAAATTATTGTTTTACTGTGTCAAGAGATGATTTTTTGTGTCGCCAATTTCTGTACTGATTAAATATTGATTTTGCTAAGCTTGTAAGTGAGCCAGAGGTCAAGTTATTTTAATGCATAAATGACAGGTGGTTGTACTCAGCAAGGATTGTGTTGTACTTAGCGATAATTTATGCCGATGACAGGTGATTGCACTCCATCGACATTTGCATTTTAGGATGTGTACACTTTGGTTATCAATTATTCGCCTGTGATATGTGTGCACATGGTGTCGGAGGTATAAAAGACAGTGTTTGTGGATTTAGGGGCACTCCTATAAACTCCACCTGAGGAGTCACCCTGCTGCTCAGTCTAGCCAAGTACAACTGGAAAAGAACACTGTATAGGGACTAGCCAGTTTTCCGCACATAAATCGGACATTGATGCTACAAGTATTGAAACACGCCAGCCACTGGAATGTGCATGCAGCGCTCAGCAGTCTACAAGCAAGTCTCCCTTTGCTAAGATAATCGCTGATATTGCTGATATTCCAAGACGAACAGACTGTTGCCCTTTGAATAGTTCTGAGTTGTGAGTACACCCCTGTCATCGCTGAGTCACATAACGCTTTAGTTATTTTCGTGTGTAGTTAATTTTTGTACTCAAGGATTTTTTGCAATTTTATTTATTTAATATCATAGGTCCTTTGACCAATTCAAACATCACCTGCGTGTGCTGGTCTTTCTCTTTATCAATACTCAGTCCCTTCCCGCACCTTTTCGGCCAGTTTGAAATCTTGCCACAGAGTGGTTGACCATCTTGTGACAACTGGGGGCTCGTCCGGGAGGTGAAAAGGTGATTTCTCTAAATTGTCCCACTTGTCTACATATACCAGTAAGAGTATTGAGTGCCTGAGAAAGACTTGTACTAGGATTGGCATTGGTTCAAGCAGCTAACATGGATTTGGCAAAGCTTATTGCTCTTGGTACTCAGTTAGGTTATGAAGGCCAGGATTTAAATGACTTTGTAAAAGCAGAACGAGAAAGTGAAAGGGAAAGGGAAAAGGCAAAGGTAGATCGTGAAGAACGGCAAAAAGAACGTGAGTTCAAACAGCGTGAGCGTGAGCATCAACTTAAGGAACAACTAATTCTATCCCAAAAGAAAAAGACGAACAACAATTTGAAATGCAAAAGCAGAGGGAGGAGCGCGAATATAGTTTGCAAATGGAAAGATTAAAATTAGGTGTCGTCTTTAAACAGGAAGTGAGTGAAAGCACAGATCTTTCTACTGCTGAAAGTTCTTCTATGGTGAAAGCTAGCGCACCCAAACTGCCTGCATTTGATGAGTCTAGGGATGACATGGATGCGTACTTGTTCCGTTTTGAGAAATTCGCTACTAGCCAAAACTGGCCAAGAGCCACATGGGCCACAAGTTTAAGTGCTTAATTGAGTGGAAAAGCCCTGACAGTTTATTCCAGTATGGCCGCCACGGAGACTATGGATTATGATAAATTAAAAGAGGCACTATTGAAACGTTACCAACTGAATGAGGAAGGCTTTAGGGTTAAATTTCGCACCAGCAAACAGGAAAAGTCTGAAACTGTTAAAGCCTTTGTAGCACGACTAGACCATTATTTTGATAGATAGGTATCTATGGCTAAAGTTGACAATGATTATGGGAAATTGAAAGATTTACCGCTGCGAGAACAGTTTTTGAGTGGATGTGATAAAGATTTATCCTTGTTTTTGCGTGAAAGAATTATGGTTGATGTTAATGAGATGGCCGAGTATGCTGATCGTTTCACTGAGGCCAGGGAACAGATGGGCTACAAGGATCAGTTTCGTAGTAATAAAAACAAATTCAAAGGTCAGGTATCTAGTCACTCTAACAGCAATAATGCTAAATATATGGATGGTCAAAGTAAATCGGGCGCTAAATATAAAGGCCCAATCATATGCTATAACTGTGGTAAACCAGGTCATACTAGTGCTAAATGTTGGCATAAGGTAGGAATCGACAAGGCCAAAAGTACTCATTTAGTAGCCACTACGGTACAGAAAAGACAAAATGAAGCTGTTAGCAAAGTTCAAGTTGCAACTTGTACTCAAATTGGTGAACCATGTATTGAACAAGACTGTTTTCTTAGAAGTGAGGTCGAATTAAAATTTGGGCATGCTTTACCTGTAATTTCGATGACCAGCTTGTCTGAAAACCAACCATCAGTAAGTAAAATGCCTGTTGTTGATGGTATTGTCAATGGACAAAAAGTAAAAGTCCTTAGAGATAGCGGTGGTAATGGCGTAGTTATTAGAAAGGGACTGGTCGACCCTTCCCAAATGACAGGTGAAATTCGTACTTATATAATGATAGACAGAGTCTTGTAGGAGAGCACCCATAGCTAAATTATTTGTAAATACTCCCTTTTATGTAGGTGAAGTGGAAGCTATGTGTATGGAGACTCCTGTATATGATCTAGTGTTTGGTAATTTAGATCAGGTCTGAGCGCCAACTGATCCTGACTTGAACTGGTTTGCACCTCCAGTTAGTGTTGACTTATTGTCTAAAAATGATCATGTAGTTAGAAGTCAGGTGAACGATTCTTAGGTAAAAAGTTTGGTACCAGAGAATGATGGGTATTCAAACGTAATTGTGCAAGCAGTACACACGAGGGCTCAAAAGGTGGCTGAAAAGAAGCCAATGAAAAAACTAATTGTCCAGAGATTAGGCAGGGAACTTGTAAGGAGCCAGTTACTGCGGAAGTACTGAAGGAAGCCCAGCAAGGGGACCCAACTTTGAAGCGTGCCAGAGAATTGGCGGGTTCGGGTAAACAGGTAAACACTGGTAGGGCTAATTTAGCTAGTTTCCTTATGAAGAAGGGTCTTTTGTACAGAGAGTATACATCTCCAAAATTGACCATGGCCAGGTGTTTACACAGTTAGTGGTACCTCAGAAATTTCGTAACGATGTTTTGGCATTAGCTCATGATTCAATTCTTGGTGGGCACTTGGGAGCAAAGAAAACCTATGATAAAATTGCGACCCAATTTTATTGGCCAGGTATATATGGCGATGTTGTTCGTTTCTGTCGCTCTTGTGACATTTGTCAATGCACTATACCAAAAGGTAGGATTACTAAAGTACCACTTGGTAGTATGCCCTTAATTGAGAGTTGCAGTAGATTTAGTTGGTCCAATTGATCTGGCAACTGACCGTGGTAATCGGCATATTCTTACTCTGATAGATTATGCCACTCGTTATCCAGAAGCTGTTCCACTTAAACGCATTTCTACCGAAGTGGTAGCTGAAGCTTTGGTTGACATCTACAGTAGAGTAGGTATACCCAAAGAAATACTGTCGGATTTAGGGACTCATTTATATCTGATGTTATGAAGGAGGTAAATAGGTTATTGTCTATTAGACAGTTGACGACAACGCCTTATCACCTAGCTTGTAATGGCTTGTGTGAAAAATTTAATGCAGTTTTGAAAAGCATGCCGCGCAAATTGTCCTCTGAAAAACCTAAAGACTGGGATAGATATGTAAACACTTTGTTATTTGCATACCCAGAGGCTCCGCAAGAAAGTACAGGATTTTCCCCATTTGAATTACTGTATGGACGCAGTGTTAGAGAGCCTATGGCAATTTTGTCTGAATTATGGACCAAGGAAATTGAAACCCATGAGTCAAAAGTACATATCAGTATGATTTAGACTTGCATGAACGACTGGAAGAACATGCAAACTAGCTCAAACTCAACTTGCCAAGTCGCAGGTGCGATACAAAAACTACTATGATCGCAGGGCCAAGCCCAGGAAGTTCAAAGTTGGTGATCTAGTATTGATCTTACTGCCTACAAATTACAACAAGTTACTGATGCAATGGCAGGGTCCAAATCATATTACAGAGGTAGTCGGACATCTAGATTATCGAATTGACATGCGGGGAAAAACAAAAATATATCAAGCAAATTTATTGAAAAGATATCAAGAGAGGAAACCTCATGATAGTGCAGGTGAAATTGACCAAGGTTACCAAGAAGGATTAGGTGTGATGCATTGTGTTGCTAGTGCTGTCATAGATAGTGACAAACCGGATGACACCATGTCTTGGTTGAAATCTGAACTTGTTGAAACCTTGCAAACTCATTCAACAGAGTCTGTTGCAGATGTTCATATATCCCCTGATTTGGATGAGACCCAACAGAACGAAATGAAATGTCTGATCACCGAATTTGTAGATGTATTGACAGATCTTCCAGGTCACTGTAATATTGGTGGGCATGCAGATGTTGCAGATGTTCATATATCCCCTGATTTGGATGAGACCCAACGGAACGAAATGAAATGTCTGATCACCGAATTTGCAGATGTATTGACAGATCTTCCAGGTCACTGTAATATTGGTGGGCATGATATTAACACTTTCACCGCTGGAGGGCGCATTCTGCACCAACGGCAAGATTGCGGGAGGCCCGTAAACGCGCCAAGAACGTACGCGTTTATATGCGTTCGATATATACTGGCTTTGTCTGATGTACATCATGTTTGTTGACTATTCCCTCAAGCCTAGCTTAGCGTACGAGGTAGAGGTCAAACCTAAATGAGCATGCGCGCCAAGTTTGTAAACAAAGGCCGCCGTACTGGTTCATTTCTCCGCCGTAATTTGTAAGGATCGTGTGATCAGTTGTTGTTTTTCTGTCAGAAGGTATTTAAAAATGGCGACGCGGGCACAGTTTAACACCGAATAAGCCCTCGAGCATGTTTTTCTAGACATTGATAGTTGAATTGTCAGTGATTGTGAAACTGAACTCGACAGAGATAGCGAAGTCAAATTTCAAATTACAACTCTAATACCGAACTTAAATATGTTCCCGAACTAGTTGAGCTAAGACAGAGATTGTAAGCAAGACACGAAGGTAGGCAAGCTGAGCATACTGAAAGAAAAGTGACAAAGGGTCGGTGACTGACATCACAAACGTTGATGGGCTATCCTGTGGATGTTGTACGACATCAATCAATCAATGACAATTACACATCGGACTAGCTACCAGTACATAAGCTTATATATAATATAGCGCTCTTTTGAATGTCGGATGATACCTGTTGTTCGAAGATGATGAACTTGTAATAAATATGCATATTAACCTCATTTATGTGGAATATGTTTTGGAGTAAGTGTTCCCCCTACTGAATTTGAGTTAATAAAACGTAAGTAGTAATTTTTAAAGTGTTACACGGGAAAAAATACATTTATATATTGAAATAACAACATGCAACAATACTGCCGCCATGATCACGTGACCTTCTAGGTGTGTCACATGACATTTTGTTCATTTTTATGATGCTCTGTCATATTGCAATACTCACTGAAAAAAATTGTCCAGAATACTCTTTTAATTACAAAGATACAGCTCTTGCATGTAAATCAATATATATAAGGCCATATATCTATAGAAAACTACGCACAGGAATGCATGTATAAAAATTAATTACGCAGTGAAAGTGTTAAGTTGACAAGTGCTTAGCCTGTTCGATCAAAACCGTACCCTCTGCCGTTTGCAAAGACAGAGGAGGTCAAAAGTGAGGTCATCAAAATGTTGAACATGGGGGTCATTGAACCATCTGACTCGCCTTATGCATCTCCTAGTGTGATTGTCAAAAAGAAAGACAATACAAATCGTTTTTGCATTGACTTCAGAAAGCTCAACCGAATTACTGTGTTCGTTGCTGAACCCATGCCAAGCCCTGAAGAGTTGTTTGCACATTTGTCGAAGGGGCGTTATTTCACAAAGATAGATTTGACCAAAGGTTACTGGCAAATCCCGATGAAAAGTACTGCAAAAGAAAAAAACGCATTTCTTACACCGCTGGGGCTATATCAATTCCATAAAATGCCATTTCGATTGAAAAATGCGCCCTCAACGTTCAATCGTGTAATGAGACTGTTGTTGTCTCAACTAGATGTTGTTAATATCCTGGATGACATTCTTGCCAGCTCTGTCACCTGGGATGAGCATCTAAATATTGCAAGACAAATTCTGTCTAGATTATGAGATGCAAATTTGACAACCAGACCAACTAAGTGTTATTTCGCTACTTGTCACTGCAATTTATTGCTCATGGCATAGGTAGAGGATTGCTAACCGTCATGTCTGATAAAACACAGGCAATTGTCGAGGCAAAACGTCCTGAGACTGTGACAGAAGTGAAGTCATTCTTAGGTTTGGCAGGCTATTACAGAAAATTCGGGCCAAATTTTGCCACAATAGCTGCTCTACTCACTGATTTGACACGTAAGGGACGACCAAAGAAAGTCCAGTTGGGTGACACACAAGAAAGAGCATTTTAAGTTTTGAAACATATGTTAAGCAGGGAGCCAGTATTAAGACTCCCAGATTTCAGTAAACCCTTTATTTTAAGAACCGATGCCTCCAGTGTAGCTCTGGGTGGAGCCTTGTTTCAATCTCATCAAGATGGGCAGTTTCCAGTGGCTTATGCCAGTAGAAAATTACTACCAAGAGAAACACGGTATTCTGTGATTGAAAGAGAATGCCTTGCTGTTGTTTTGGGCACTTCAGAAATTCCAGCAGTATTTGTATGGCAATTAGTTTATGCTGAAAACAGACCATCAGCCACTGATCTATTTGAATAAGGCCAAAATAGCAAAAAGCTGGTTGATGAGATGAGCTCTGTATTTGCAGTCATTTGATAACACAGTTACTGCTATCAAAGGCGGTGACAATATTGGTGCAGACTATTTGAGCCGTAGTGTAACTGAGTAACTGTGTTCTAAGAAAGTACCAAAACCCAAGGTTATGGGATATCTGCTAGACCGATAACAGAATAAAAAACCCCACATTTTCTTTTAT
Organism: Ptychodera flava; assembly: GCF_041260155.1. Classification (NCBI taxonomy): domain Eukaryota; kingdom Metazoa; phylum Hemichordata; class Enteropneusta; family Ptychoderidae; genus Ptychodera; species Ptychodera flava. The sequence goes on from NC_091930.1 coordinate 26,558,451, forward strand.
ATTTCAGAATCGGAGAAAGCTGTGATCATTTTGTAGGATATAACAATGTAAATGATGAAGCTTAACCTTAAAACAAGGGTACAAACACATTGGTGTGACAAAAAGTTGACTCATCCAAGTTTTTGTCTTTGAAAGGGGAGTAGTGTCAAGAGATGATTTTCTTTTGTGTCGCCAAGATCTGTTCTGATTAAAATATTGATTTTGCTAAGCTTGTAAGTGATCCGGAGACTGTTGCCCTTTAAATAGTTCTGAGTTGTGAGTACACCCCTGTCATCGCTGAGTCACATAACGCTTTAGCTATTTTCGTGTGTAGTTAATTTTTGTACTCAAGTAGGTTTTGTAATTTTATTTATTTGATATTATAGGTCCTTTGACCAATTCAAATATCATCTGCGTGTGCTGGTCTTTCTCTTTATCAATATTCAGTCCCTTGCCGCACCTTTTCGGCCAGTTTGAAATTTTGCCACAGAGTGGTTGACCGTCTTGTGACATACTGGTTGGGTTATTTGTCGGTCTGTTGTTGATTTAAATCAATATTTACTCTTTTCATCATCACATCACAGACATACTGACACAGGAATCCCATACGGCCTTGCTGTGCGCATATGCGGTATCTTTTCAAAATCAGAGTGGCGGGATGCCTGCTTGAACGAACTTGACACATCACTGGACAAAGGAAACTACCCAGAAAATATTATCAAGCAACAAGTAGATCGTGCCAAAATATTTCAAGGAACCTACTACTTGAATACAAATTAGTGAAGACACAGTCACGTATACCGTTAGTTACGGCATTCAACCCTCACAATCCCATCATAAACCAAATAACAGAGTCCCCTTCCACATACTTTATCTGTCAATATGCTGTCAGAATGCCATCCCACAACTCCCGATCATAGCACATCGCCGCAATAAAAACCTCCGTGATCTGGTGGTTCACGGTAACGTATCCAGCACTACAAACACAACAGGTTTCTTTAAATGCAGTTCCACAAGAGGCTGCAACATATGCAAATAATCACACAATGCACCAGAATTCAAAAGCAACACATGCAAGACAACACACAAAATAATATACAATATAACATGCATAACTAAGAACATAATATATTTAATAACATGCAACCGGTGTAAAAAGCAATACTTCGGAAAAACCTTAACAGCGTTCAGACTATGCTTTATTATTACACCTCACTCATTCAGCGTGCACTGCCATAGGTTAAAAACGACTCAAGTAACATGTAAAAGAACGTGATAATCCCTCTGCGAACGTGATGATGCCCTCTGCGAACTTGATGATGCCCTCTGCATTTGATATTACATGGATGACGTCATTTTACTTACTGCGCATCCTTTCTGCGCATAACAAATTGTCGTTCGCTTGTACTTGCCGTTCGCTTGTACTTGCAGTCGGCAACTATGGCTGCGAAACGTCATGCAGAGCTGTCACCAGCACAGTTACACGATATTTTGACGCAAGTAACTGCAACCATGGCAACAAGGGATGCAATTTCTGTGTTCAGCGACTATGCAAGCAACAAATTTGGATATGCCACCGAGGAGATCGGCAAACTTTCAGCGGCAACCCTAGACTCGGCACTGACAACATTTTACGCTGAGGTCCGGACTCAGAAAGGCGAACTGTACTCGAAGAAGTCTTTGTGTTTTTGTGTCTTTGCATGTTTGGTGTAATAAAAATAATAACACATGAGGGCTAGGGCAATATCACGCTTTTTTGCCTGCCCTCGGACTGGCGGTCATGATCGAAATACTGATGATGCCCTCGCCTACGGCTCGGGCATCATCATATTTCGATCATGACCACCATCCCTTGGCAGGCAATAAATCGTAATATTGCCCTCGTTCTCATGTGTTATTATTTAAATAATCACCTATCATCAATCAGGCGAAATTTGAACACCCAACTATCTTTGCACTTCAACTAACCAAACCGCAATATCAATTATGTTGACATAATTAGCATACTTAAGGTCAGAAACACCAAAGACACCATCCGCAGAAATCTTGAATCACAAAGGATAGCAAAACTATGTACATTAACACCTCAAGGCTTCAACATTCTTGAATATTAAATACACCTACATTCTCAGTAATTATGCAAAATAAAAGCGACCTCACATATCACCTATCGATAGCACTGCCTGTAGCCAGTTGCGTGCAATTTACCATCCCGCGCCAATGCAAAAGCCAAAAGCCCAATCACTAAAACCACTCTAAACTGCTCTGTAATTTTCTGTTTTTCAAATAAAATGTACCTTTAATACAAGAAAACTCTACTTGATTTTTCTTCAACAGAACACCTGATGAAGTTTCTCTGACGAAACATTGTCTCAAGCAAAATAAAATAGCTGCAAGTCTCTGACACCTGCTAATAGCCACAAGACTCCAACAAGGAACATACAGCTTGGACTCATCATGTGGACACGCACAATCTAATCCAAGTGTGGCCGGGCGAGACACTGTACATCAAGAGCCGAAAATTTGAATCTGGTGTCATGGGCGTGCCCGAGTCTTTCGACCTGTGTGTGACCGGGATATACAAACAGGCTATGCAAACAACAGCGTGGTGTGGAATGTGTCCGAAAACATACTTTGTGAGATCCTGCTCGATTTGTCGCAATACCACACTATTGAGACATATAGAGATATTTACAGACATGACAAAGCAAAAAGAATATAACCCTTTATAGAATCTAGGTCTCGAACCTTCGAAACTTCGAAGCAGTGATGCCAACGCCCAATACGATGAGTACAACAGCTTGCATGGCATTTATAAGAAGTATTATGCTATAAAGCTCTGGCACCTGCTCTTGAGTGGCCGTGGCACCTCTTGCCTAAGCGTGTTCATCAGCCCCATTTAGTGGGAAATCACAGTGTGCCTCTTGCTCGACTGATAGTCTCTGAGGACACCACTGATTGGTATTAATCACTGATGAATATCCAGATGGAGTACAAAATGATCTAATCATAGGTTTTCCCACAGAGCAACTTAGGTGGAGGAAAGAAGTTCCAACCAACATACGAACAACTTATCGAGCAGCGCCCTCACACGACACATAGCTGAATTTGAAATATTTTCTTGGGAATTGGAAAAATTATTACATTTGCAAAAAATTTTGCTTTTTTCAATTATGAAATCGACTTATCAATAATAGAATAGAATTATAGAAATATAATTCCTTTCAGGTGTAAAGGATGTTTAATTTCGTTTTAATTGCTACTGATCGAGGAATTTGGTGCAAAAGTAGAGGGAAACTGAAGTTTATAAAGACATGACACACATCGACTTACTCTTTTTATTTCACGATAAAGAATGAATTATTTGATAACACAATACTTCAAAATATACACAAATGTGCAATACAACCAGTAGACAAAATGCTTGATATGCGCTTAGCATATTTACGTATATTGATGTATATGGAACAGAATACTAATTGCATATGCAGCGTATATCTTTGTGTATGGAACATTCGAATACGTTGATGTGCGTTGCGTATATCTATGCAGATCATGAGTATACGTAATGCAGATCTTTGTACACTAAGTGTACACCGTAGTTTGGTATTTTATTAGCATACGTACAGTATACTGAACGTATTTGACACATGTACAGAATCAGTATATGTGTGTATATTGTTGTATATCAAGCAGTTTGCCCAGTGAACCCAAGTATCCTACCCAAGGCAGTAAAATTCTCACACTGCTTTAATATCCATCTCTCACAGGCGTGATTTAAAATGGTGATCATTTACGAGGTATTTCATTCGATTCAGAGCATCAGGCATGTTGGCATAGTTAACAGCTGCAACATTAATTGAATGGTGGATAGCTTCCATACCACTTTCCCCATAAAAGCCCAACCCTCTTCTTGTCAGTTTGATACGCTGTGGTAGATGATCCTCAAGAATGTGAAGATTTGGGAAAACTGATTCAGTGGGAAAATGCCGTCAGTAGTAGACCATCAGTGCCTTCACATCATCAACTGTGAAAAAAAAATCAGAAAAAATGTAAATGACTCATCATTTGACAAATTTATACTACAAGATGCACTTAAACTAAATGCTATACCTGCTGTCATGTTATTTCATGTCTTTTCTGTGATAAAAACATGTCTGCATTTATGAATAAAAAAATTTTGTTGTTTGCCCTGCTGACACCTACCGTAAGGCAATTATAAATAGCCAGGAACACTATAATACCAGTGTTTAGTGCAACAATCAACTGTACATGTTTACTGCAAGAAGACATGCTTACCAAGTGGAGAATTTCTTCATCAGTCAGTACCCTTGACACAGAATATATGTTGTGGCACGCTCCAAACAACAACAGTAGGGGTTGATATCTGGCCCTGATGGATTCAGCATCCTGCACTAACTCTAGGCAAATCTGCTCATTTGACCTTGATATTGCGTTGAAGACTACACGAATATTTTTTGCCTTCATTTTGAAGAGAAAATTAAAAAAATAATACTGTAAGAGGCCTCACTTCTTTTCTATATGTCACTGTAGCTCAGTTGATGGAAGTAGACAGTTATTTAATTATTACCCTTTTACTGTGAAACCAAGCTTTGTATTCCCATCAGAGTAAGAAATACAGCTACCACATTAAAAGTGGCGCATTTCATCAATTTAATTTCTTTACAACAACTGAAATCATGCATCAGCTCAACTTGTAAACAAAGGCAAATATGAATATCAAATAATATATATCTAGGACAAAATTTCACATGCAAGATGTAACAGTGTCAATCAAAAAGCTTGCTTTAAAACTAATTTCTGAACATTTCAACATATTTGATAGTGAGGAACAAAATAATGTACTGCTTTACAAAGCAATATCCAAATCCTGAAAAAACATCGTTGTTGTCCCTTTAGACTTACTTACATTATACACAATATTTATTGAAACACACCAAGTAACAGGCCATTCTCAAGACGTATATGTGATCCTACATGTACCTCCTGACAGATTTGGCAGTGCGCTGTATTAAAAAAATAAATATTTGAAACAAGAATGAAGTTTTTTCTTATCTTGAAAATGACTTAGCCTTTTGGTTTCCAAATAAACTTACGGATTCATACCAGTGAAATGTGAAAGAGTGAGAGGTCATATGTGGTCATGAAAATGGCCAGTTAATGCTTTACAGGGTGTTACCTTGGAACTAAAAAAAAACAATGAACTATGTGGATATGCAAACAAGCAAGTGATATTCAGAAAAGAACAACACCGTAGTACTTCAGTGAACATAAGTAAACAGTTTGTAACTCCACGCCCTTAAAAGGGACATTAATTGTAACTTTTAGCTATTTCTAATATTCATTTCTGTGTATCATCTACAGTTTCTTGTTGTACTCCCTGAAGCATGGTAATTTGCAAGTGTTGTATGTAGACACAACATGCACATGTGAAAATACGAGCTGAATGTTGGATATCATATCTCAGGGATTCAAACAAGAAAAAGCAGCAGTTGGCACACGGAACAACTCTGAAAAAGTAGACAAACGTTAGAGCGAATGGAACTTTGAAAAGATAAATTTCAGTATAACTGTGTGAACAATAGTTCCAAATGAAAAATAAAGAAAAATCAGTTTACTCTGTAGATAAATTGTAATAAAACACTTGCATGCTTAAATTATTTTTCAATTCAAACCTGGCAGCATTTCAATGATTTGCCGTGATAAGCCTGCCTGGCTACATTTATTGATACTAGGGCCCTATCTAGGGACTTTACAGTAAGTCAGCCTCTCTGAGGAGACTGCATTTAAGAACCTTTGCTTCCTCTTCATGAAATATGTAACAAAATGGAGTTTGCATTATTTAATGATGGACCTAGTAGGCAGAACGTAATATTGAAACGCATAGATATCAATTGAAATATTTATGTCAATTCAAATAACACATATATAACCTTTTCTTTTGCTGTAGCAAGACACTGTTTCTTTTTCTTAATAAACACTGTATTTGTGACGGGGATCCATGACCATCCTCCTCCTGATCTATGCTATCATCATTGTCAAACACTGCTGCCTCAGTTTCACCTCCTAATTCTGTATCCTTTTCAGTGCATTGCTTTGCCTCCTCCTCCATGGCTGACACCTTTCGAACTGTTTCAGCAAAGACATCAAACTGAGCAGGTTTTAAAAGAGGCCCATCAATCGCTCCATAATGCTTGTGCTGAAAACTAATTTTTTGTAATCAAGTTTAGCACAAGCATTTTCAAACATCTGGAAGAATCTGAGGAAGATTCCAAGGCTTAGGTGTAACACTGGAATGGAGACCTCTATCAGAAGAAAAGCAAAATCCATGATCAAACCATGTTCTGTTGAAATGTGATAGAATAGGGTTACTAAATATTCCAAAAATGTCACATATTCAAGTGAAATAACCAGGAAAATGCTACAAACCCTGTCTAAGGGAATATTGAAGTATGGCTTCTGGATGCAATTTTTGAAGTCAGCTGCTTGACTGCGTTTGCTGCAGCTGCAACAAATTAAGCATGACATTGTTTCAGGTCATCAAGAGTCCTTTCTGCAATATTGTGTCTTAACTTTGGTGACATAACTTCCTCTGATCTGGTAACGTTACACCAAAGGCAGTGGTATTTTCCTAAAATGCACAAAAAGTATAATCCTTAAAGCTCCGTCAACAAAGGTTTTTGGCAATTTGATCTGTATTTTTGTTCTGTATATCAGTAACGGTTCATTGGTCCACTACCCTGAGACAATATGACATAAAAGAGATAGACACATCCCATATGTATGCAAGCTTGTTATTGTAGAATGCTTTAGGAATAAGGCAAGGATCTGAAGTTGATACACACAAATAGAATACTGCAAATACAAAAGCACAGCTAATATCTCTAAAGGAGCAAACTTGTGAATTTCTGTGAATATACGCGTGTCAACAACATATATGAATTATCATTACTGCTCAACTTGTAGATTAGCAGGCATACATTAAAATGTGGAAACTGCAATTTTGTCATATAAGAGTACTGCTACTTATATGCAAAGTGTTACCACAGAACACTTTCTTTTGATGAGATGACGCAAACTATGCCCACCTACATGTAAGCCCGCTCATCTTCAAGTGTCTTGTAATACATCTTATCAAACCAAGATACTCACCACTGGGCCCTGAAAGACCATAGATTCTTCCTAGATATTCATAGTATCCCATTGTATGGACTACAATTGTTTTGTCTCTAAAATTGAATACATGGTGTTCTTTAATTGAATACATAAATATTTGAAGTGCACACACTATGTGTCTACTGAGAATAAAAACACACTTACAGCAGTGGACGATAAATGTCACACTAATTATCGTACCATAATACAACAATTAAAAAAAATCAGCTTTCAATCAGCTTAACTAGGCTAACATAGAGTTGTGCACAAAAAGTTTCCAACTTGGCCTTTGGTTCACCCTGCAATGCTAAGTCAGTTGCTGGAAAAAAACTGTTGATCCCTATTGGTGAATCTGAAAGAATTGTACACTGATTTAAGCTATAAGTTTACATAAATTTAATACGCTGTAAACCAAACGCCCAAGGGAAATTAACAACTGCCTGAAATGAAGTTGAAGGTGAATTCAGTTTCACATGTACAATACAGCTGTTTTAATGGACATGAAATGAATAACTTTGTAAAAGAAAATGCAGAATGGCTGAAATTTTGATATTTGATCACTTACTTCCATTTATTGCCATCAAGTTGGTCAACCTGCCCTTCGTTCACTCTCATTGCTGTCCACACGTTGACCTCACTATCAGCAGCAGCAAAGAGGTTCCATACAACAGTGTCTTCTCAGAATTGGGGAACTCCTCATTAAAGATTTCAAACACACTTTTCATGGATCCTCCCCCTTACCACCTCCCACATTCACCCATATCTGGTTATTTGGGATGTACTCTTATGTGTAGTGAGCTTGTTTTCCATGAAAAGAAAAAAAAATCACTGATATCATTATTTAGGGTCACAATTTGATTATGTGCAATCCATTCTCCCTAAACTCCTATTGTCAACAATATGAATGTCACCTATGAAGTTAAATGATGACAATTGTCACTTTGAAACATCTGGTATCAATCTCTTATTACAATGGCACTTCACCAAGTATAACTGAAATGACTTTAAGTTTCTGAAAGGAAAAGTTATGCTTGTTCTTGATCTACTGAAATATACAGGTTTACCTTTCCAAGTTATCCAAGTAGCTGACAACAGTTTGCACAAGATCCTGCACTGCTACACAAGGTGCCAGACGGATCTCGGTGTCCTGTTTACTATCACTCCCTCTTACAGTGAATACAAAGGGAAGGTTTGCAAGAGATTATGGATACTGCCTGTTAGTGGCAAGCTGTCTCTCTATCCTCTCACTAACTGATTTCACTCTCCAACTACGAAGCCATCTAATGAATAAACAATATGCATCAATACATCAGAAGTACATGCACTAAGTACCTGATACTTCAAACAAAACATTTTCCAATTCCATCCAATATACAACGTCAAAATTCGATATATCAACAGTCGGCTTCTATTGGCCATGAAAACTTACAATGAACAGTAAAACTTCCAAGCTACTACATTTTACAAAATTTTCTTGGGAACTATTTTACTTACTTTTATGCTGACATCTACCTCGGCAAATCATACAGTAAAGATATCAACTCATACAACTTTTTAAAACATTTGATCAAATATAATTGTGCATTCGAGCAATTGCAACAACAGTGCTCTGCACTACCAAACTATTCGGTTACTACAGTACATGGAGGTATTACCGTTTCAGTTATCGAAGCTTGTTCCATGGTACACTTAAACTAGATTTCAGGATAAGACCAGTGCCTCCAGGAATGTTTGTTGTAAGACCCAATTATCCAAGAATGACATCTTTCTAATCCTTTTATATCCTCTTCATTTCCTTTTGTTGCTGCACTGTTGAATAACCGTCACCACCAGCAAGCCTGCTTTGTGTTTCTTCAACCCGCTTGGCCCTATTTGCTTTTGTCCGATCACTGACTTCCCAGATACTTTCCTGGCCTGAGGTACATAGGTTAGGCATAAGGGCTACACAGAAAAAAAATCAGAAACAATCATTATGTGCCACTTTTATTTCCAACAGTAATAAAGTAAAAGACCCCTCACAAAATCTTTACACTTAAATTATAACTGTATTTATATGCACTGTATTTATATGTGCACTTTAATTACAACTGTATTTATATGCAGCACTTTTTCAATTATTCACTCTAAAAAATCTTTCCTCACATATGAATGACAATAGAAGTGACTTAGAGAGAAACTCCAAACAATCAGAAAAATAAAATTCTTACCTGTCCCTTTGTCTTCAGTTTTATTGGTGCACCGGATTTGTAACCTGCAGTCGCTGACAGTTTTATCTTGATGCCTACAGTTGTAAATTCTTCAAAGCCTGGAGTTTCATCGAGGTTATCTGATTCTAGCAGGGGTTGTATTGCTTTCTGTGTGTATACTGCACTATTATCTTTACTTATGTTGGACTCTATACGAACATGTCTATCGAGATCACTTCTAGCATGGATATTTGTATTTGTTGCAATGTAATCATGATCACAAACTACTGGGGCTGACTTGTAGGGAAACCGATTCTCATGTTAGGTAAGGTTTTCAAGATTAAGAATTGCAACGCATCCTTAATACTGTGCTCACATTTTACACGAAGAGAAAGCAATAAATTAAATACCACATTGGGAATTGATGATAAATATTGATATGAAATTAGATATGATTTCCGTACGGCAAACAGGACAATTTTGAGTGGTAATAATCCACTCATATATATATATATATTCTGCACAAAATACATGGCACTCTCCATCACAATTACAATCTACCAAAACCGGCTTATCGAATATCTGCTTATCGATATTACAAATTAAATCAAAATTGTCACCAACACATCTATCAACAAGAATGTCATTATTAATGAGACTTCTGACTGCTTTCTATTCGATGACTATAAGTATTATACTTGACATCAGCTGTTTCACAAGTACCTTTTGCAGTCTGCTGTAAGCCATCAGACAGTACTTTTGGCCTTCCCCTATTCGTTTCTCTCATTGCGCTTTCTTCCAGGTTTACTCATTCGAGCACAAACCAAACAGTTTCCTATTCGCGGATGTTTGTTCTGGTGTATGGGGACAGTCCTGGGCCTGTATCCTTTGCTGTTAGCCTTTGATACTCTGTACGTGACAATACTACGTTTATATGCATTGCAAAAATTTCATAGGGTGTACACTGCCTATATCTCCTACGACGTTCACGCCAAAACAACCATATATATCGTCCACCACTACGGCCCTAAGGTGCCCCATTTTGTAAGGTAATAGCGTCCCGAATTTTCGCAACACATACGTGGAGTGCGCGTTCAGAGAGTCAATTTCACCTCCCGCGTCATGTTGAAATTTCGCCGTATTTCCTTGCTGCACATCTAAATATTAATGAAAGAGCAATAGGTCCTACTTCCCGCATATGCTGCCCTTACAATTATAATATTTTGGGAAGAATTTCACAAGGAATTCCAAAAATACGTAAGCGATAAGAGACATACGCAAAATCAAGTAAAAACACAGTCAACAGCAAAACGATCTTCAACTACTCATTTCATAAAAATAAGAGGGAAACTAAAAAAATAAAACCATAGAGTTTTAGTTACTCTTCATGATATGTGTCAAACCAAAAATTATAAAAAATAACAGCAAAATGAAAAAGTTAAACCAACGGTTTTTCCAGATGTATTTTTCATTTTACAATGTGTCTAATCTGCTCGATTTCCCATAGAAAACAATGGCGTTTAATGTACTGAACAGACCGTACAACTATCGCTCGTTCAAATTTCTCAATTCTGAACCAATTTTAGTGAAAAAAGGCACGGTTTTTCCTTGATATATATACAAAATTGCTGTCGTTTTAGTTTTTGAATTTCACGACGAAACTTGTTTAGTTGCATTTTCTTTTTCCGATCGCTGAATTTTTGCTCTTGCCCTCAATAAAAATGGCGATCTTACGGTGTTCGCGTATGCAGAATAAGGGTCTAATATTGACCCATTTAAATCGGTTAGTGTCTCTTAAATTATACAGACCAAATACCAGTCAGGTTGTTGTAATTTATATCAAATTTTGGCCAATATAAACTTTGAAAATTCCAGTTCACTGCAAAAATAACACAGAACAGAGGCGAACAGGCGTAGAGTCTCCACTGTAATCGTGCAGTGAACGTTATCGATTGATATCCTTTTGTCCGAAATTGATACATTGTTGTCTCGCTCACTCGCGTGTAGTCCCCCGTTCACAATGGCGCCAAACTACGCCAAGATGCGCCAAAATGTGCTGAAACGTACTTAAAAGTATCACCAAAACTTAAAAAATTGTCGTCGATTAATTTCAGTACAGGAAACCAACAGGTACCTTGATGTTAAAGTGTATAAGTCAATATATGGGTTATTGTGGATATGTTTATGACGTGACCTTAACACACAAGCGCCCAGCACAAGCGGCGCCCAAACAGATTTTCGATCGATAATCTATTGAAAATAAATTGATACAATCTTCGCCATTGTCAATAGCGACCGGCTTAGAGCGCTGTTAGATAGAAATTATGCTTCGCGGAATACCGTACACTTAGGCATACTTTTGGGCCATAGTGCACAAAGTCTTTGCAATCGTGTACAGTACCTGTCAGCAACTTTGAGCAGATTCAACAGTGTGTTTGAAGGTTATTTTCTTGATCGTTCACTGATTTTGCCGTCATGACTTCACTCATTGAAAGTTACCAAACGATCAATTTCGGCGCCACACAACGATTTATAGGTCATTTGAAAAATGCTAATGTAAGCAGAAAGTAACTAAGGGAACGGCAATGTCATAGTGTCATTGGATAAAATCCACTCAACAACGAAAATATGGTTTCCAGTGATAAAAATATATTTATTTGAAATTTCGACCCCCCCCCAAAAAAAATACCTATACATCTACAGAATGTTACTTGCCTCTGTCCGTGCTTGAAAATCGTGATCGAAATTCAAATGCAATCACTGCAACTTCGCCTCCACGTGAAACAAACGCCCGAACACCTGACATACTGCCGACAACTCCCGAGTCTAACGGAACTCTCAAAGCAATATATGCCTGCGATAATATCAAAAAATCCGAATATTTCCGAGTACGTAGCGTATCACTTAATGAGCACAATCAAGATGGCGACCTCGACCAAAGCAAGTCATGTTACGAAATCTTGCGTAATGTCGCCATACGCGTTAGTACGCTAAATTCCTGTATACAAGCCATGTGAACAGCCGTGTAATGCGAGGGCTTTGGCCAAGATATTGCTTGCTACTGTAACAGCAGCAAGAGCTTCTTGTGAGAGCATTTCTACCATTTTGCACAATCTCCTTAGAAAGCGACAACGTCATCAATTGGAATCAAACTTCCTCATCGACGTATGAAAGGGTTGCCCATTTGTTCACAAAGACACAGGCAATAGTCGACCTAGATAGCAAGCCTTTCATGAACCCAAACCTTGAAAGCGTTGGTGTGACAAAGGCTACCCCAGCAAATGCTCCCCCAGCATTTCTGGAAATAGGCCCACCGATACTTCACAGAGGGTGCCGAAGATATGGACCTCCCTATTGGTGAGATCAAATTCTTGAAGGACAAGTTCTGGCTGTTCCTTGACTTGAGAAGTTCAGCATGATAAAAATGCACCATGGCAATAGCCTGAGAGTGATGAATACAAAGGATGGGGTAAAGTTTGAAATCCGCCGAAAAAAATACAGCCATAGCAGATCATGATGAAAAGCTGCTGGTAAAAGTCTATGTGCTGGCCAGAGAGCAGGTTCTTATGAACAAAACCGTCTCAGCGGTATTCTCTTCTAAGTATAGGCCCATGCATTGCAAGTGGACGAAAAAAGAGATGGATTGTGGTTTCTGGGAAGAGTTGTCCTTCAATATTATCATAACAGGCCAACCTGTTGTGGCGAGTCAGAGTACCTGTCAAGCCTGCTGACGGG